>NW_027528357.1:764477-766788 GCF_008692635.1 Crocuta crocuta
CACGGAGAAAAAAAATCTAACAATGTATTTTTCTTTTTTTTAATGTTTTTTATTTTTTGAGAAACAGAGAGTGGGGAAAGAGAGATAGGAGAGAGAGCAAGTGCATGGGAGCAGGGGAGGGGAAGAGAGAGAGGGAGACAGAGGATCCAAAGGGGGTTCTGTACCGACAGCAGAGAGCATGATGTAGAGCTTGAACTCACAACTGTGAGATCATGATGTGAGCCGAAGTAGGACACTTAACCTACTGAGACAGCTAGGTACTCCTGTATTTTTCAAATGATAGAAAATTTTAAATAATAGTATATTTTCAAGGAACAGGAAAATGAGTGATTCCAACAATATAAGCTGTTATCGTTGAGAAAAACAGGGGAGTACTTGGTGTTAATGACAACTGACAGTGTTAATGACATCTGAACTGGGCTTTTGAGAATGTGAATGCTGGTTTAAAAGGTGAGAGATTAGCCTACAAGTGATGTCAGCAACCATAACAGCTTCAACTAGTTCTCCCAAACAAAACACTGATAACATTCCTTTAGTGTTTAGTGCAGCTAAGACAAGTTATTACTATTTTAGAAGTTTTTCTAAGTAATTTAAAAGGAAGAGTAAAATAAAACAAACACAGAAGTATAGAAACTGGCTGTCAATGGCAAAGATTTCTGCCTTCAGGTTCCACTAATATCTAATGGAAGCCTCTGTGCGCTCTGCCACTCAGCAGTCCGGTTTTCTCCGGCTCTACTTGTACTAAGATAATCAACTGCTATATATGAGCTCGTGCCAATGCCAGGATGATGCAATCCTTAGTCCTCCCTTGAAGCTGTTTCTGGCTGTGGCTCAGGATGTGGGTTATTCTTTCTGCATTTGGTGTCCTCAGGTTCTGTCTAACATACATAGGTCCACATGTGGTGTCAGGACACCATTTGTTGACTGGATGCTTAGCCACTGTCAATCTGAATGTCTTGCATATGTTTTTCAGGGTTTTGTTTTATTTTGTTTGATGTGTTCCCATCAACATTTTGTTGAGGGTTATTTCCTGCTTCACCAGAGCTTCTAAGAATTCCATTTGCTTTTTTCTTTCATTTTGGCAAAACAGGTGGTTGTTTTCCTACCTCATGCAAATCTGCCTTCCTTCAGGGCATTTATAACACCTGATGCAGAATCTGTGCTTAATCAATGTTTGTTGAATAACTGATAAGAAAAAAATTGACTGATATGTCTTAACTCCTGGAATGACCCAGTCTTCTGTCCGATAAGTAACCAGTTGTATTTGTTGCCCAGATTTTGTTTTGAGGAGTTATTATTCATATTCTTCTCATGGGAGCTTTTTTGTTTAGACTATTGTCACTACCATCTCCAGTTTATCAAAAATACTTGTAAAATATAGAAAATATAGAAAAGCAATTTCTACAAGGGAGAGATGATAAATAGCATCATAAATAAAGCCTTGCCAATCTTCCCAACTGAACTGCTATGGTAGATGCAGACCTACCAAAGAACAATATCCCTTTCTGTAGTCCTACTGGAGGAGATAACAATTTCCCAAACTATTGTTTAGAAGTCAGTCAATTCAGACCCACTAAGCTGCAAACTTCTAGGGGCAGGGGTTGCATTAGCTTTTTCTCCATGTATCACAAGGGATAATAAATACAACATGAGAGAGCAGAAAAAACATATGCAGGATAGGGAGGATTATTATTATTATTATTAAAAATAATTTTTTATTTATTCTTGAGAGAGAGAGAGAGAGTGCAAGGGAGGGTCAGAGAGAGAGGGAGACACAGAATCTGAAGCAGCCTCCAGGCTCTGAGCTGTCAGCACAGAGCCCAACACAGGGCTCAGACCCACAAACCGTGAGATCATGACCTGAGCCAAAGTCGAACGCTTAACCGACTGAGCCACCCAGGCACTCCAGGCAGGATTATTATTATGTAGTACATTATTATACATTATTTTAAAAACGTATCTTCAATATATAAGTTACAGGAGGAGGAGAATGATGGTTTCAGTGCAACTCCCATTCACTCCCCACCCTCAACAGCCTCCTCTTTATCTTTCTCTCCTTTTGTTCAATCACCAAGAAAACAGGCCAATCAATGCTGGGTAAGTCAGTGGCTATACTATCGATTTTCTTCCCGTTTGCCCTAAACTACTGGTGCCACATGATAGCACTGTGATATAAAATGTATACCTACTGGAGAAAAGAATCATCTGTATCATCTGTAAATACTAAAATGTATACATCGTATTTAATATATTCTGATCTATTTAATGGTATTTTCTGTAGGTGTTTTTTTTTTTTTTTTTTTAATAAAAA
>NW_027528357.1:766820-798260 GCF_008692635.1 Crocuta crocuta
TTTTTTTTTTTTTTTTGAATAACAAATATTTTAGGGAATTTAAACACTCAAATGTCAAAATTTTCCAAATGGCTGTTCACTCATATCTGGGTACACGAAGATACTATAGTGTAGAAAAATACAACTCTCTTGTACTTATTAGAAAATGAAAAAAGGAATTATGTGATATCCAGGATATGAGAGATTCCCAGAGAGATGTCCCTGCCCTTAATGAGAAATCACAGAGAAGGCTGCCATCGCTTGCCTGGACGCCTGGGCTTATCAGCAGGTCTCAGAGTTTAGGCCTCTGCGATATTGAGTGAAGATTATAAGCCAGATGGGCCACAAATTCTGTCAAGCCTTCTTGGCAGCTGCTCTCATTACAAAAGCCAGCCAGCCTTTTCCAAAAATAAGAATGTGAAGCAAATTGGGCTTATAGACCCTTATAATGCAATTGCACGCAGAGATAGGGGCCTGAGCGGGCAGGCAGAAATATTATTGATGGCTGGTGAAAACAGGGAATAAGATGTTATTAAGGCAACTCAGAGATAGATATCGATAGCTAATATAAAGCCTTTATTGGTTTACAGGCTCTAGGAAAAAGGGTTCACAGCTTCGACCCTTTACTTTGCTTTTAATTTCACTGGAGGTACAAAGTTTATGAATAAAACATATCTTCACTCATGATTCTGATATTAGTCACTACTTTCTCTGTCTCTTGTTCACCAGAAGCAACCAACATACACTAACAACATGAACCTTTAAGGCTTTTAAGGAAGAAAATTTTTGGTGTGTGTTGGAATGAGAGGAGACCATTTTCTAGGAACAGTGCAGTTCAAGGAAAATAATAAATTGCATTTAAAAGAAAGTTCCCAGAACAAAAATGTTATAACATCCAAAATAGCCTGTGTGATAAAAGATAAAGGAACCCTCATGACACAATAGCTCAAGTTAGGATGGACAGGTAGGATCATCAATGTCCCTATAAGTCAGACTTGTAATAATTGAGGAAATAATGGTTCTAAAATGGTATTGACTTGAGAATTGGGGATCACATGAACAGAATTAATTACTACTTGCATATTATAAGTGGGACCGATCCTTGGTTCCCATCTGCCAAGCGTCACCATGATGGTGACAGTTTTGCTTAGTTTCTTCTATTCTAGTAGAAAATAATAGCTAAACTGCATATAAAACTGACTGAACTAATCAACCACCCGTTTGATGGGCTATTATGCAATCACTACACTTTATTTCAAAGTATTTATAAAATCAAGGGTGATACAACCCAGTGTGTGTTACAATTAGTCTGAAATAGAACTCAATTTGCACTATTCCTCTCTCCTTTCCCTTCCTCCATCCCTATGAAATGCGGAGAGTGCAAGGATAGCATGCTTTGTGTGTCTCTACCCAACTTAATTCACTGAATTGGAATCTATGTAATCTGAAAGGGCATTTTTAACTAACGTATGCATCTCGGCGGGTCATAAATAGATTTTTCAATTAAAATGCCATTTGCTTATTTCATACACCACCCAGCAAGTATTGGGGGTACACTACAATGGTGTCACTGGGGATCTATTCTTCCCACACTTTTAAGTTTAAATTCACACCATTTGTGGGCTTATGAGCAGCTGCCCAATATATCACATATCAACTCCAAGAATATCTATGACATGTTAAGTTATGTGAAGAATATATAAGAACTTTAAGAAATTATTTAGATAATAATAGGCACTGCATTGCATGGACAGACAGAATCAATACCTATTCATATAACATATTTTTTTTTACCTTTTCATCCAAGTCTTTAGACTCATATAAGCAGAAATTTGTGATATCTAAATGACTGTTCTTCAGAAATGTTTCCATAATCTTGGTTTATCATGGTTACTGGGTCCACATTCCTGAACCATTTAGAAATCTTGGGTTCTCTGATTATAGAACAATGAACATTAAAAATGTAAAGAAATAGTTAAATGCAATGTGTATATCAAGCTCACATCAATAATAATTTCATTTTTATCTGTATGATTGAGAATCAAACAATTCTGAGCAGTAGTTACCCAGTGTAGTTTGTAATCATTCTGTATATTTTAATCTAGACTCTCCTGTAGTTTGAAAACTCACTGAAGAGTTATGATAGAAATTTTTTTAATTCTTAAAACTTTTGTCTTTTTATCATGACCTGGTGCTATTGCATATACTTAGTAGGAACAGAATATGTGTCCAAGTATCTATTGTCATATACATTTCCTTAATGAAAACCCCTACATGGAGGATAGCTTCAGATCCTGGCCTTTAACCCATTTAGCATCATCTGGTGTTAGAGGAATATGTATTTCTTCTCCCTTCTACTGGTTCTGCTCACCCAGTCTCAGCTTTTAGTAAAACAAATCCACAAAAGTAATTGTAACACAGTATATATTTTCTATAAGGGTACAGGGTTGTAGTGGAAGAAAAGGAGGGTATCAGATAAAAAATAAAGATCACATATACTATGGGAAAAGCAGTAAACATTTTTTTTTTTGGCAACACAGAAATGGCATAAAATTATAATCAAAAGTGCCATGACATCACATGCAAATCAATAGAGAAAGACCTTTTGTTTTGATAGATGTTTTATTTCGACTCCTACAGGCCCCAGGGACATTGAGATGATGCTTTCTTGCTCTATGGCCTCATTTCTACATCTTATAGTGTCTATGTCTACAGGGCCACTCAGGGGCATATGATTATTTTGGTGCCTTTCTGCTCTGTGCTGTCAGGTCTTCTTAGCATCAACCCTAACATTGCCTGTGAATTGGCAATTGGCATACAGGAATGAGAGCTCAGAGGTTCAGAGCAGACAGATTACTACAGTACTGAATAAGAAGAAATAAGAAACATTCTTTTACACTCCCCATTCTTTGTGGTATTGCAGAATTCTTTAATCACATTGAAGTCTAATCACATATCCTAGGACAGTATCATCCAATTCTAACATTGTTCACTTTTTTTCTACCAAGGGAAAAGTTAGCCCAAGTTTCATTGAGTAGGGAAAGGAACTAACTTTTCTTGATCAAATACTATAAATTAGACACTCTTCTAGTTACTTTATATCTAATTGCTTAATAAATGTAAACCAAATTTCTTAAACCACACATCCGACCATTTATTTTTAAACTGAGTATCAGAATTTTTTCACAAATGCTTCTTGGAGTCTCCATTGCCATGTTCAGAAGACATCATTAAATTTGAATCCAGTATAACGGTTCTGAGGTTTTCTTAACTTATTACTGTTATTTTAAACTGTAAAAGGGGTACCTGGGTGGCTCTGCTGGTTAAGTGGCCCACTTCCGCTCAGGTCATGATCTCGTGGTTTGTGGGTTCGAGCCCCACAGTGGGTTCTGTGCTGGCAGCTCAGATCCTGGAGCCTGTTTCAGATTCTGTGTCTCCCTCTCTTTCTCTGCCCCTCCCCCACTCATATTCTGTCTCTGTCTCAAAAATAAATAAACTTAAAAAAATTTAAACTGAAAAAACACCACACTTTTTCACATTTGACTCAGATGTAACTTACCTTTTCCAATGTACAAAAAATAAAGTTGTTTCTTGGTTTCTTTAAGAAGATCTTATTGATGAAAATAAGAAACAAAAGGGTATGAGAGAAATAGACATCCTAAGTTACTTTAGATACACAGTAATATTTTTAAAAGGAAAAAAAAAAGAACTCCCAAAACACTGTAATTATTTTGTGATTAGCTATTGCAAAATGAATGAGAAGATCAAGTGAATACCTCCAGGTTCTTGGATAAAAAAAAAATGAAGGAGAACATAGGGTTACCTATGAATGTTGATCCAAGGAAGAGTTCTGGCTTTATTTTGGCAAAGTAAGAATACTTTACCTTACTTGGCAAAGTAAAAAATACTCCCTCTCCTTGAACCTCTTCAAGCCAAATAAAAACCACAGGAAAAATGATAATCTTTGTAATGAATCTAAGAATGACATGTAACTCTAAATTACGGTAGCAGAAACAGCTACCTGGTGGGAGAAGATGCTATGTGAGGATACCTATAACTGTGTATCCCAAAAAGAGCTGAAGAACAGAGCATTCTCTCCAGATATGGTACAATTATATGACTGGAAAAACAGCTGCCTTTGAAATAAGGGGTTTGGGAGTACACAAGCTGGCTGCTCATGCTTCTTGGGGTCCCAATTGGCTCTATAGAATAGCTGAGGAAGAAAGACACAGTGTACCAATATGACATTTTTGAAAAACTGTCGCTGTCATTACAGTAAGGTTTTGTGAGGACCCTCCCAGCTGCCACACTTAGTTACTGAGGAAAGTGCTAAACCAACTCTCTTTCTACCTCTGTCTCTGTCACTCTCCAGTCTTTTCATACATGCAGTCAAACACACTTGCAGAGGCAAACCTGGCTCACTTTTCCCTCAGCAGACACCTGGCCTAGAAATAATGACCTTCACAACAAGATTGTAATATTCACGTGACTTTTATGAAGGACAGGAAATCAATCCATTGAAAACAGATGAGAATAAGAATTAAAACTTTTCTACAGAGCAGACAGATTTGAAGAGAATTAAAGATTTTTAACAAACAAATACCCTCTATGAAGCAAACTCTTGAAGAAAATATAAATGGTTTTAAGGACCAAATACTAAGACAACATAGATAGATTTAATAACTTAGAAAGGTATGGAAAAAATTTAAGAATGTATTAGAAGCAACAACACAGGAGAATGACCACCATTGAAAACACATGAAGGATATGAAAATAAGCTTGAAAAGAGGATTAAAATTAAATTTTAAAAAAGAGTTGAAAGGATTTGTGATTTAAAGCTAGATATAAATATAGGCAATGTAAGGGATTATAAGCATAATGGGTGTCCCAGTAGAAGGGCAACAGATGAATCAGAAAAAAAAAAGATATAATTCAAGAAAATTTTCAGAAGAAAAAGTAATGACTAAAATATACAAGTTGAAAAAAATTATATCTCAGGGAAACCTGGTATGTATCATCCTAGATATACATCCTGGTAATATACTGGACTTCAGAGGTAAAGAAAGAAACCTAAGGGCATATAAGCCAAAACAATTTTAAGACTCAACTCATCTGTAAAGGCAGAAATTGTAGACTGGCTGCAAATCTCTCCACAGACATCTTCAAAGTTAGAGACAGTGTTAATTATATTTTCCCAAACTACATTGTTTATTCTTTCTTTTCAGCCAGAACTATCACTTAGGTTCAAAGTCAGTTGACAGATACTGTCAAACTTTAAACAGTTAAGTCAGTTATGTCTTATTAAAGAATAACTAAAAAATACATCTTTATCCAACCAAAAAGCAAAGAGAAAAACATGTAAAAATCGATAGTGATCACAGAATCCATTTCAAAGTAACACGAACATGGGAAAACTTGCCCGAAGATAGTAAGCACCTAGTTTAGGATCCAATAACAGGTGCATGCATTTTGGAATCAGGGCTTCCTAGTCCTGTATTCATGTGTGGTCACAGATGTTCAATTTTGCAAACAAGAGATATTTTAGCTACTATAGGCAGAACTTTGGTCTCTATTTCAGTTTCCCTATTCTTTCCCCTTCGGTTGGAAAAGCCATGGGCATTTTTAGGAACCCACTAAGGAAAAACTAGATTCAAGAATATTTTTTAGTTGGGGTTCAATGTGACATATTCATGCAATTAACTGTCATTTCCATGGACCAAAATAGAACTGTGTAACTCTTACCACTCGGCATTACCAATATCAAGTTACAATGTTGTAAAGGCAAAGGTCTCTTGTCAATGTAAATGCTTAAGCACCCAAAGTGTGTGAGGAGCAAAAGAGACTGAGGTTGGAAAAAGACGGAGGTAGGCCTAGCTCCTGAAAAAATTTTCAATTATCAGACATTTTGTTATCATCACCTAGCCCAAAAATGCATGTTTTCTCATATTCATAAGGCATATACAATTACAAATGCACTGTATTCCTTTTTAACATTTTTTATTAGAATTGATGAAACACAAATCCTGTGCATGTAGAGTATTAATCTGTACCAAGGACCAAATCAGTAACCCATTTGTGTGGGAACTCATGCCCTGCATTGCATCTTAGTGTACACGATGACCTATCTTGCCCTGATCTCTGAGAGCTCTGGATGAAATTGTGTGGAAAATGGCCTCTGGTACAGCAAATAAAACTCAAACAAAACATGGACTAATAAGTGACTGTATTATTTAAGAGTGCATAATCATGGTACAGGAAAATATAAATACTCTGAGACTATAGAGCTTATTATAAAAGACAACCTGATAAAGGTTATCCTACATTTTATAAGAATAATATAAATTTGCATACCATTTCCAGAAACAAATTATGAACTGGCAAGAAATCTTTCTAGCTGTAAAGAAATCAATTGACCACTCTAGAAAAAAGATTGAATTATATTTTTGTTGATAGTATAGAAAATATTATAAAATCAATGTCACATGAAAAGATAATCAGAATATGCAGCCAAAAATAAAGTAATAAACATATTAAAAGGTGTATCTGACTGTTCATAAAAAATATGCAATTTCCCTAGATTTGGATAAGCCTTTATTTATTTACTTTTTGATATTTCTAATTTGTTGTGATTTTTCAGTCAAAAGAATAATAGTTTTCTTTAAATTACTTTCTCAATTATGGTTTTGTATTATTTTAATTAAAGAGAGCCAAGGCTGTTCAAGCTCTGGGACCCATCAGACCCAGATCTCTCCTTAGCTTAAAGGAAAATACATCGTACATGATATAAATGGTGGCAATGTAGAAATAAAAAATATAACTAATGAAACAAGAGAGGCATGAAACGGTCAGATTCTGTTTAAGTAGGCTGACTCCTTTGTCATTTTTTATAAATGACAGTCAATAGACATTTTTTAAACCTTATAACTAGGTACTATGGGTATATTATTGAAAGTTATAGATGTAATAACTCAAATATTTATAAAAATATACATATATAAGTAAAGTTTTAATGAAAGAAGAAAAAAGGGCTGTAAGAATGAAAAGAATGGTTCATTGCCCTATGTTTTGTGGTATGGGTTTTAATAATTATTGATAAAGTTAAAAAAAAAAAGACAGAGGTATAAGAGTATTTTTGAATTCCTTTTTTTTCAATCCCTAATATTATTTTCATATAAACTCCTTGAACTTCATGTAATTTATGACAATACTAATTTTGGAGGTTGGTCAGGAGACTGTGGGAATAAATGGTAAATTCATAATTCCTTGATTCACGTCGGGGTGCTAATAAACACTCCTTTATAAAAAGGAATATTAAAGTTCCAAATGAAAAGAAATAGATTGAAAATACAGTAATATAAAACAAGGGAAAACACATATGATATAGTGACATTAAGGTGTTAAGAGACAAGGAAAACTGAAATGAAATAAAAGTGAAATTTTATATGAAAATTCCTTTAGAAAACAAGATAGTTCAATTTATTAGGACCCTTCTTAATCTAATTATAAAAATCTAAGTTTTCACAAACAACAGAAAGTGAGCTCTTTCCAAATTTATGGGGTGGGTCTGGCAAAATAATCTCTGACTAGTGCCATATTTCACAAAGTCTTTTATAAACTTAGAGCTTAGAAATCCTTCAGAATGAGTACATTGTGTGCATATTTTGGGTGCGTGTGCAATAGAAAGAAATCTTTCTCTGCAGAATGATGCTTTTCTTAGCTGGCCTTCTCAGAGCAATAAAAATTGGATTCTGTCTATAGTTAGAAAATAAATAAGTAATTGCAACTATTTGGAAATCTATCTATTGAGTAAAGCGGAATGAACGCTCACCACGCTTAGGGAGTTGGTTCTGGGGCTGACAGAACAGCCATTTTGGAACCAGGATTAGCCTCTAACAACACCTGGGCAGAAGAGTGATTAGATTTGGGTGTAGAGAGAAGTGGAAGGATGGATAGATTACCCTCCCCAGCACTACCAATCTATGCCTCAAGAAACACTCATTTTTGCACCCATGACATACCTTCATGATGACTGTCCTATCACACCCACTTTGAAAAATCCACATCAAAGTCAATGCAAAGAGACAGAAACATTCACCTTCAAAACGCTTGAACTAAATCACAGTCTGCAAGGCGATGTGTGGGGGCAGTCGTCTATTTATTTCCAATTACCTGAGAATAGCAAGAAAAATTTGCTTCCAATATTCTTGCACCCCAGCTGCTCGTCAGCTTTCTGGGACGTGACATCGAGGGTCATTAATGCCAGAAGCACTTGTTTTCCAGGAGAACTAACTAAATGTTTCACTGTGCTGGCTGCTGTTGGCTCAGCTGCTACTTGCTCTGGTTGTACTTCAATTTCTCTTTTCATTTTAGATTTTGGTCTCCCCTTTTTCCATTATACTGAGTAATATATGACTCTGAATGATGTGTGTAATAGGAAACTGTTGTTATATGTGTACTTTATTGACACTGCTGCCCAAAAAATGGCTTAGCCTATATCTCTAAGTAGTGCAATTTATTGTTCACTATCCCCCACTCACCTACATATAATGGTAAATGAGAGAGGAGAGTGAAGGATTGTAATTTTGACTTTTTCCCCAAACACTTAAAAAGAACTGAACTTCCAGTCATTAAACTTCAAGCAAACTTCCTTCTCCCAGGACTTTGGGTCCTGAAATAAATGTTTCACTGCAACACAACTGTCCACTGGCCTTTGGGTCCCCTGCTCAACCAAATGCAGACAAGTTGGAGCTCAGATATCATGATCACTTTACTCAAAATCAGAACCTCTCTCTGAGAACCTCTCTACTTCCTTTATTGACAAAGTGACGTGATGCAGTAATCTTCCACTCAACATAGAAACTTTTTCTTCCTTTTTTTTATTTTAGAAAGAGAGAGTAAAAGAGAGCAAGCACAAGTTGGGGAGAGGGGCAGAGGAGGAGAGAGAATGCCAAATGTCAAGCAGGTTCCATGTTCAGCACAGAGCCCAATGCAACCTTGATCCCATGACTCTGGGATCATGATCTGAGCTGAAAGCAAGAGTCAGATGCTCAGCCAACTCAGCCAGCCAGGTTCCCCTCGACACAGAAACTTTTAAACATCCCAGATTGGCCTATGGTAAAGTTGAATCTCTGGGAGAAGAAATTCTGCAGATTAATGTTAGAGGGAATTGCCATTTTGTGCTTTCAGTTTGTAGTTATGATTTATGGCTGATGTGTATTAACTGGCTAGTGCCCATCAGTATCCCCCTAGCACAGGGCATACGAACTACTATTTTCCAATTAATTGTATTTTATATAAATAATGGTTTGCTTATGTGCTTACATAGTTATGTGAGAACAGTCAACTGACTTATTTAATTAACATCCATATATTGCCATTATCAATAATGTTTGATAAACAAAAATGTAAGTGCAAGCACTATTTAACATTTTGCCAGAGAGAAAAAACAACAACGTATTTTTGTGTATATCAGAGAAATGGGAAGAGAGAGCCCAAGACGTTTTAATGAGGACAAGAACTACCAATAAAAGGAATATTCATGTAGATTAAAATGCCAACCTAGCACTCTGCTGGCTACTGATAGATGGTATATACTTTATCTAAGATTGTGTGTGTTTGTGAGTGCATGTATGCATGTGTATTTTGTTTACATGCAAACATATCCACATAAGAATGTATATTTTGTAATTTTTTTAATACTTATTTTTGAAAGAGACAGAGCGTGAGCACAGGAGGGGCAGAGAGGGAGACATAGAATCTGAAGCAGGCTCCACGCATTGAGCTGTCAGCACAGAGCCCAGCACAGGGCTCAAACCCATGAACCTCAGGATCATGACCTAAGGTGAAGTTGAATGGTTTAACAGACTAAGCCACCCACCTGCCCCAAAAATATGTATTTTGAAGTGCCAGAATGAGAACATATTATTCTTTGTAAAAAGAAATAAAATCAGAAAAATATCCTGGTTGGAGATGAGGTAACAGGAATGAAAATACTATGTCAACTGTAACTTATCACACATATGCTAATAATTGATATTTGAATTGTATTTGTTATTGTAAATTATTAATGCATATTAAAGTGATCACTTTCTACTGAATTAGGAAGGCACTTCTTTAAGTAGTTTGCCTGAGATATAAATTGTTCTACTCTGAAGTGTTACCTTTTAGAATATGAGTGCATGGCTCCAATGGAGTACTTCAAGTTTTTAATTTTAAAAATTAAATTTTTCTAGCACAGTGTGATCTTCACTAAACAACCTTGGCTATTTCCCAGTAGCTTTTGTTTCAGCTAAATACAGATAAATATTTTTTTATTTGTTTCTGTGCCTTCCCAGTTTTGTGACATGCTTGGAATCACCAATGCACAATCAAGATAGAGCTTGGTTGGCTTCTGTAAGTCACAATTATCTGAATGGAGACTAGTTTTTCCAGTTTGTAATCAAACAACTGATTCCTCTATGTTAATGCATTTATTTAATGAATATTTATTATGTGTTAATTCTCTGTGCCAGACACTCCTCTAACATTGATAATATAGTTGTGAACAAACAGACACAGTCTGTCTCCCTGATACACTGGGTCCAGTGGCAAAACAGTTAAATACCAAATAAATATTTAAACTCTTACTATTGTAATTACTGCTAGGAAAGATTAAAATGCTGGGTGGGACAAAGAAAACTGAATCTCTAGTAAAATTAGAGTGAGTGAGAGAAAGAGAGAGAGAAAGAGAGTGAGAGAGAGAGAAAGACAGAGAGATTGGGAGGGAGGATTGGTCAGAAAAGGCTCATCTGAAAGAGGGAAGTTTAACAACAGAAGGAGTCAATCACCTGTGGAGTGGTGACACAACAGTGTGAAAGGTATGAGCAGACAGGGCTTGGAATGCTCAAGATAAGCCCAGGAAGGTAAGAAGAAGCTGCCTTCATGAACACACATCAACAGCTTTGAATTTTGCCTTTGGTGAAATAAAAATCCATGGGGATTAGGCAGAAGAAGTTTGTATTAAATAAAGAATTATGTAGTCTGGAGATAGAAGTTGGTGGTGGGGAGAGGAGAGGTTGTCTTATCGGGTAAGGAATATTTTACAGAAGTCTACATAGGAGCTGATGAAGACATTTCCATCAATAAAATGACAAATATTTAGGGAGACTAAAATGCCAACCTACTCTCTGAGTCTCGGGTGGAGGAGATGGAGAAGTATCTATGAAGACCAGAGGTATGAGTATAAGAATATATAGTATTCATTACAGATTGATTACGAAGAATGATAGTGAAACATGTTTCAATAGTATCTCCTAGGATTTATCAAAGAAGCAAAATGCACTGAAGTAAGAAACACTGAAGGATAAAATTGTGAAGTCACCTCGAAAGCTCATTTTTATACCACTATTTAGTTTGAGATGCCTCTGAGATAGCTTCATGATGTTGGAAATGTGCATCTGAGAGGTTCTGGCATATAGATGGAAAGTAGATATATAAATAGTATTTGTCAAAAATGTTATAAAACTTATATTATTACCTTTATTTTATACATAACAGATTTAGGTTTGGAAGTGTTTAAAAATTTGACCAAAGGCAAAAGGCTAGTAGTAAGCAAGCTTTCTGAGCCCAAAGCCAACCTCCTCATCCAATTAGGACTTCCCCAGCTTTTACTGCAATGCTTTACACCTATGGATCAACAATTGATGTCATCACCCAGCTTTTTACCTCTGCTTCAATCCTGTCATTCCAACAAATAAGCTAATGAATAAAGGTACCACTTCATAAGGATAAATTATGTATGTTCTGCATTGAACAGTGAAAAATAATAGGTACCCCCTAAATAGATATTGATTGATGTCCTGAAATTACGTTCATTTTACATTTTTCCCATCAGTGGAATCACAGAATAACTAGTCAGAATGTACTCTATTCCATAAGAGATTTCACAGTATTCTAAAATTTCACCAATATCACACAGTGCAGAGATCATCTTCTATGATTCTTTATGATACAACTACTTTAATTCTAGAGTTCTAAACCATTGCTTCATTTGTGAGTTGAGTTTGTTAATGTTCCATTTCATATAACAGGTATATATATTTCCAAAGTCAGTTCCTTTAGGTCAGATTATTCTTCAGATCTCCAGACCTAAATTAATTCATTCAACATTTACTGAATACCTACTATGACCAGGAATACTGTAGGATGTGGTAGAGACAAAACAAATAAAAACTAGTGATAAAAAACTAAAAATTCAATAGGGAGAACATAAAATATATAAAACACAGTAATCCCATCCTCTTTTCTAATGATTTCTTTAGAAAAGGACAGGATTTATAATCCTGGATAATGAAAGTGAGTCTGCTGGGCAGCTTCTATGAAAACATTTTCTTTGTTCTACAAAGGAGATACATAGACAAAAGGTGTTCTCTTCTTCTAGACTTGTACATGTTTGGATCTGATGCCTGAACCCACGTAAGTCATCAGGTAGCACAACAAAGATGGGAGAATAAAGAGACTGAAATGACCAAGGCTTTGATACTATTACTGACCTGCTGAATTCACTGACTCTGGAGCTCCGAACCTTTAGCTACTTGTTCTGAGGGTAATACATTTCCTTTTGTTTAAGCCGTGCTGACTTGCATTTTCTTCTTATGTGTGCCATAAACTGTAAATCTGGTAAATGCTATAATAAAATGCTACTGTAAATCTGGTAAATGCATAATAAAAATCACATGGTATAATGAAGGTACAAAAAGGAAAGTAATTCTTTCCAGAATTGTGGCAAGAACTTGAGGTTTCAATATCAGCCTTAGAAATCCTAAGTTGGAAGTTCCTATGGAATATATAGGTATAAATGTTCTGCAGGCCATTTGTTGTTTAAGTCTAGAGTTAAGAAAAGAACACTGGACCAGAAACACAAAGATTTGTAAGTCTGAGGCATGTATTTCATAGTAAAAGCCTTGATGTAGATTGACATCTTTCAGATAGAATTTCATTAAAAAAAATTTTTTTTAATGTTTTATTTACTTCTGAGAGAGAGACAGAGAGTCAGCATGAACAGGGGAAGGTCAGAGAGAGGAATCCGAAACAGGCTCCAGGCTCTGAACTAGCTGTCAGCACAGAGCCCGATGAGGGGCTCGAATCCACGAACCATGAGATCATGACCTGAGCCGAAGTCAGACGCTCAGCTGACTGAGCCACCCAGACGCCCCCAGATAGAATTTCAGAGAATAAAAAGTAAAATACACCTTATAAGGAAAAATGAGAAGTGCCAACATACAATAGATGGATGGTCAGAAGAAGAGGAGCCTAGAATACAGACTAAGAAGAAGGAGCCACAGAAAGATAGAAAGAAAGAACAAAGAATGAGTTGTAATACAAAAACCAGGCATATAAATGGATTCAGGTGGGGAAAAATAATCATCAGTAACAAATACCTTAAAATGATTCAGAAATATAAAAGCAAACATTGGTTATTGAACTTAGTTTTGGGAATTGTGTATCAGTTACAGACTGTTTGGCTGCATAAACAGATATCTGTTGTTCATGTTACAAAGTTAAGAAACAGAAAGTTTTAAGAGTCCTGCAGGGGCTTCACAACCTCATCAATGTCCCAGGAGCCTTCATATTTCATTTTTTCCACAAATAGTTTTTGATCGTTATGGCCATATTATGACCACAATGTAGCTGGTCCACCTCCAGCCTCAAATTTACATTACAAGAAACAAATAACAAAGAGAAAAGTTCAGCACTTTTTTTTTTTAAATCAGTAAAACACATCTTTCCCAGAAATCCTCTTTAGACTGCCAATTACAGTTTCAAAACTGCAATGGAATATGGGTAACACAGGTTTGTTTGGTTTTTTTTTAATTAAGCTGGCTTGTTATTGTCCTAAGCATTCTCTCTCTCTTAACACAAAAGAAGACAGAAATGGGTATTAGACAGACAACTCTCAGAATCTGCTACAGATGTCCTTTGTAATCTGAGTGAGATAGTTTCAGAGGTGGAGTGGAGGCAAAAGTCAAATTTAAGCCATTAGAAGGCCAATTGGAAGAGGAGGACATGGTAAAAGTAGGACTGGACAGGAATTCTGTTTGAAAAGGAAAGGAGAGATGGGGTCATACAAATGGGTGTTGTGTACATTTCTATTAATGTTTACATGTATGGGAAAGGACCGCTGGATCTCTCCACTTTGTGCTCTTTGATACCTGCAACTTGAGTAGATATTCAACAAATGGCTGTGGCATTAGTGAGTAGCATTGAGATTGCTGATTTTGGGGGGCAGCCTCTAGTGACCTAACCTATAAGCAAAGATAGATGAAAGAGAATGCTTGAAACGGAACGGAAATGTGGGGAGGTACCAGATCATGTAAGCCCTGGTAAAGCTTCTTCTGCATTTTAACATAGGAATCTTGAGAATCACTGAATGATCTAAACTTACACGGGCACAATCAAATTTGCAGTTTATTTAAAATGATTTTTTTTTTCATTTATTTATTATTGAGAGACAGAGCTTGAATGGGGGAGAGCAGAGAGAAGAGGAGACACAGAATATGAAGCAGGCTCCAGGCTCTGAGCAAGCTGTCAACACAGAGCCCGACGCAGGGCCTGAACTCATGAACTGCGAGATCATGACCTGACCCAAAGTCGGTTGCTCAACTGACTGAGCCACTCAGGCACCCCTCAAATTGCAGTTTAAAAAGGATTCACTTTAGGCTAGAGGTAGGGCTGAAGGTGGAGAGTCAGAGTCAGTCAAGAGCAACAGATGTGATTGCTTGGACTGGACTGGTGGTGGTGACTGGCACATTCCATGTTCTTTATTATTATCTAATGAAATATTAATAAATAACCCATTTTAGTGCTCTCCTGTGCCTAACATAATTCTAAGTGCTTTCTCTTATCTGTAGTATGTATTTATATCTCCTCCTCCCCACCTCAACTCTCGGAATTAAATAGCATACAGCCCAGTCACTGAGTTGTCACTGAGGACTCAGCTTCCTTCTTCTTGCAACCCCATGCTTTCCAATGCTCTGCACCCCCACCATCCCTGCCTGTGTTCCCCCACTGTTTTCTGCAGTTTCCACCAAGGAAAGGGAATCTTATTGTATGTTTGCTATCTAGAACCTCCACTCTTTTGCCCCCTTTGATGATAATGTGTTTCCTGCTGGCATTGAGGATTACATCCTTACAAGAATTAAACAAAGAATCGTCAGGAAAACCCTTACTACTGACCAAGAGATCACTGATGATTACAATAAAAAGAAAGTACTGAAGATGTTTATGAAGAAATCTGCCTGCAATGGTACTGTAATTGAGCATCCAGAATATGGAGAAGTAATTCAGCTATAGGGTGACCAGCACAAGAACATATGCCAGTTCCTCATAGAGACTAGACTGGCTAAGGATGATCAGCTGTAAGTCCATGAGTTTTAAGTGCTTTGGGCTTACTAAAACTTAAGTGAGGATTTCCTTGCAATGAGGATAATTTCCCTTGTGTCCCTTGTTACATTAGAAAACCTCAGAGCTTCTTTAATGTAAACATTTAGGGTCCACTATTATGTTAGACTAGTTCAACTCATTCATGCAATAAACTGAAAAGACTCTTGTTGTCTAGTCTTGAAATCCTTTAGTTAAACAGACGGCAAGCAGGAGGGTCTGTCTGACAGGGTCTGGCCTAAACCAAGCAAGTGACATGATGTTTGTCAAGCCCAGAGTCCCAAGATCACAGATGGCTATGTCTGACCAGAAGCTCCTCAGCTCTCCCTCTTCAGTGTCCCCTGCCTTATGAGGGACACTGTGGGCTGTTTACCACCTGACCAGGTGAACAGGAATGTTCATCACCTGAACAGTCCATTGAGAAGCTGAGAGAACAGGATGGGATAAGATAAGAAGAGCAGTTGTGTGACTACAGGGAGTCACTGGTAGTCAAAGAAAGACCCCTCGGGGTCTCCAACCTGACAAGGTGAGCAGAGTTTAGAGTGGCCACCTTCCCCCTGGAAGGGTGTGATAGGGTATCTGGCTTGCCACCAAGGGCTTTGTGACCAGACATATCATAGCTAATCGATGTCCAAACACCAGAATATGAGGACAGCCTTTCGGAGTTAAACTTCTGACACGGGGAACAAACTTCAAATTGATCTATCAGTTGTGTGGCCGGCTATAGAGCCTGCAACTTAACAGCAACAGCTGCCCAGTGCCACATGAAGTAACAGACTGGTGTTTAGTGTTTTTTTTCCCTTTAGTTTTAATGTTATATAATATATTTAAATCCTTATATAAATAATTTTTTTTTCAGGGGAAAACTGGTGTATAGATAATGGAGCACTGCAGGTACTTTCCCAAGGTCACACATTTGGCAGATATTTAAACTCATGCCTATCTGGCTGCAGAGCCCACACACTTACCACACAGGCTCAGCAAGGTCAGACTGTGGCTGAGAGGCTGGTCTCTTTGTAGCCTAGTGTACCAGTTAAAGCCTGCATATCTGAGCTGGACTATCTGTGTGCAACCAGCCTCCGTGCTTCCCTCACTGTGTGAAACTTGGGAATTATTTACCATTCATTGCCTTAGTTTCCTATTGTGTAAAATGGGGATAGTAATTATAACATCCAAGTCATTTGGTTGCTATAAAGATTAAATGAGTTAACATTTATAAATCCTCACCTCAAAATAAGCATGGCTCCTACGTAGAATGTTATACATGTTTGTTAAATAAAACTTTCAAGGTATGCTAGACATTGAAACCCCTGTGCAAATATTACTTTGATGTGCTCATCTATTCAGATATTTTCTTTTCAAATGGACATGAAAAATTAATTGTTCATTTGACTGTGTCCTCTCATTGTTTTTCTATGTCAATTTTGACTTCGGTTGTTTAAATCACTTAGTAGTCTCCCAAAACGCAAAATATTCAGTGCTCGTCTACAAAACTGTATCATGGAAGTCAGGCACACACACCTGCTTTTACTTTAGTTGCTCATCCACTTCAAGAAAAAAACAGTTTTTCTACCTTAGATAATTCTGATGTGTAATTAATATATATGTAACTCACTTGGATTTGCCCTCTTTGTTGGTAGACACATGTCACTTATCTTAGATTATGATCTTGTGAAAATATCCAGAGAGAATATAAGCATAAGAGAAATAAAATATGCTTCATTGCTTGGTTTTTACTTCTAACAAACAGCAAAAGAAATCATCCCTTCTCAGGCTGAAACAGTTTTAGTTGAGCTCTGAAAATTGCACTTGAACGTTAGCTATTGCCACAACTGAAAAGTTTATCTTTTTTTTTTTTTCACGTGCCAGGAACAATGTATTTGCTAAACCAATCATGAGTCCAAATGCAAGCAAATGGTAAAGTTACATATGAGTACATGAGAGGCAGCCGGAAAGCAGTGGTATGGATCTAAAAGCATGGCAATCTAGCAAGGAATGGATTTCAACACACTCAGCTTCACTGTGATGACTCAGAGTTTTATCAGCTACTCAGAACTACTACTGGGCAGGCTGTTGGGCAGTTATCATATCCAAAGCTACAAGTGTCTAAGAAAATAGAAAGTTTCTCCAAAGATCCAGCAGGATTCTTACCTCTAATGAGGCTGTCTATCTGCAATGATGCCTCCATGGGTCTGGGGAGATGGTGGTGGGTAACGGTGAGACACCTTTTGTAGATAATTTCATGCAGTTACAGCCTTGAATCACTCTATATCTCTTGCCTGCATATACTGGTATCTTTTTGTCTTGGATTACTGTCACTATGGTGACAGCCATGCAAATAGAAACACTGAAAAGAAATGTAAACTTTGCTAACTTCACAGGAAGGAAGACAGAGAAAGAAAACTAGCTGTGATGATTCGGGTATTTCCTGGTGCTTAAGCACTGAGGACTAGAGCCCATTGAGGACTAGAAGAAAAGATTGTCAAGCAGACCAAGGGCATTCCAGCTTAAAGAAACTGTAAAGCACAAGATGGAAATATTTTAATTCATGTTCCTTACACACAAAGACTAGATGAGACTGAAGCTGAGAGATGGTGAGGTGACACAATAGAAAAAGGGCAGATGTGGATGACAGTCACAGAGATGGTGACTTTTTGTTCTTAAAGAATGACCTGTTCAAAGTGGAAGAGATTCACCTGGTTCATTCTTTTTCCCTCTCAGAAATCAATAAGACTCCAAAGCTCCCCAAACACCTGTTGTATAAAATGTTGGCCATTTTATTTACCTTGTGAATGTATCCCTAGGCAACAGATTTAAGAACTGTCCCTATGCCTTAATGAGCAGTAAAGACATTTGGAAAGAACTCAGAGAGGGAGCAGACTTCTTCACCATGCAAGAATGAGAAATTGTACCAAATATATACTTAAAAAGTATCCAAGATTGAGCCATATCCCATCTCAGCAACAGAATAGGCAGAAGACTATCAGAGTCATACAATACATTTGCGTCTTCCACTCTTTGAATCTAGATCCCCAGCTAAAGATTGTACTGGAGAGTGGGAAAGAAATGGGACATAAATGGAGTTTAAGATTAAAGTTTTGATCAAGTGGGATTTATTCCTAAATTGCAAGGATGGCTCAATGTTTGCAAATCAATGTGTTACATCATCACGTTAATAAAAGAAAGGATAAGGACCATATGCTCATTTCAATAGATGCAGAAAAAGCATCTTACAAAGGACAACATACATTCATGATAAAAAACCTCAACATAGCAAGTTTGGAGGGAACATACCTCAACATAATAAAGGCCATATATGCAAAATCCATAGCTAGTATCATCCTAAATAGGGAGAAACTGAGTTTTTCCTCTATTGTCAGGAACAAAACAGAAATGTCTACCCTCACCCCTTTTATTCAACATAGTACTAAAAATCCTAGCCACAGAAGTAGAAACAAAAAGAAAATAAAAGGCATCCAAATTGTTATGAAGAAATAAAACTTTCACTATTTGCAAATGACATGACATTTTATATATATACATATATATGTATATATACAAAACCTGAAAAATTCCGTCAAAAAACTGCTAAAACTGCTAAAATTCAGTAAGGTTCCATGATACAAAATCAAAATACAGAACCATGTTGCATTTCTATATACCAATAATGAAGCAGCAGAAAGAGAAATTAAGGAATCACTCTCATTTATAGCTGCACCAGAACCAAAAAGATACCTAGGAATAAACTTAACCAAAGAGGTAAAAGATCTGTACTCTGAAAACTAGAAAACACAGATGAAAGAAATTGAAGACAACACACACACACACACACACACATACACACACACAAATGGAAAGACATTCTGTGCTCATGGACTGTAAGAATAAATTGTTAAAATGTCTACACTACCCAAAAGATCCCTATCAAAGTACTAACAGTGTTTTTCACAGAGCTAGAACAAACCATCCTAAAATTTATATGAAATCATGAAAGTCTCCAAATAGCTAAAGCAAACTTGAAAAAGCAAAGCAAAGCTGGGGGCATCACAATTACAGACTTCAAAGCTATAGTGAACAAAATAGTATGGTAATGGCATAAAAATAGACACAGAGATAAACAGAATAGAATAGAAAACCCAGAAATGATCCCACAAGTATATGGTAAATTAATCTTCAACAATGCAGGAAAGAATATCCAATGGGAAAAATAATGCCTCTTCAACAAGTGGTGCTGGGAAAACTGGAAAGCAACGTGGAAAAGAATGAAACAGAACCACTTTTTTACACCATACACAAAAATAAATTCAAAATGGATTAAAGACCTACATGTGAGACATGAAACCATTAAAATCCTAGAAGAGAACATAGTCAGTTAACTACTGTACCATTGAACTGTAGCAACGTTTTTCCAGATATGTCTCCTGAGGCAAGGGAAATAGAAAACAAACTATTGGAACTATATCAAACAACAACAATGACAACAACAACAACAATAACAAAAACAAACTTTTTCCCAGCAAAGGAAATAATCAATAAAACTAAAAGGCAACCTACTGAATGGGAGAAGATATTTGAAAATGACATATCAGATAAAGGATTAGTATTCAAGAAATATAAGAAACATAAAACTCAACAAAACAACAACTCAAATAATTGAATTAAATATGAGCAGAAGATATGAATACACATTTTTCCAAAGAACACTTACAGATAGATGGCCAATGGACACATGAAAAGATACTCGACATCACTAATCTACAGGGAAATGTAAATCAAAACTACAATAAGATATCACCTCACACCTGTCATAATGGCTAAAATCAACAACACAAGAAATGAAAGGTGCTGCTGAGGATGTGGAGAAAGGGGAACCCTTTTGCACTCCTGGTAGGAATGCAAATTGATGCCGAAACTCTGGAAAATGGTATGGAGGTTCCTCAAAAAGTTAAAAATAGAACTCTGATCCAGCAATTGCACTACTAGGAGTACAAAAATACAAATTCAAAGCAATACACACACCTCTATGTTTATAGTAGCATTATCTACAATAGCCAAATTATGGAAACAGCACAAATGTATTTTGACTGATGAGGTGGATAAAGAAGATATGCTATACAGATATACAACAGAACATTATTTAGCCACAGAAAGAATGAAATTTTGCCATTTACAAAAACACAGACGGAGCTAGACAGTATGCTAATTGAAATAAGTCAGTCAGAGAAAGAGAAATACCATATGATGTCACTCATACATGGAACTTTTTTGAGAGAGAGAGAGAAAGAGTGAGAGAGTGCAAGTGAGTGAGGGGGAGAGATAAGGAGAGAGGGAGGTTGAGAGAGAAGCAAGACTAACCCAAGGCTCATGTTTTACCCGATGTTGGGTTCATGCTCACTCAAAGTGGGGCTCAAGTTCACCCAAAGCAGGGCTTGAGCTCACCTTATGTGGGATTAAAACTCACAAATTGTGAGATCATGACCTAAGCTGAAGTCAGAGGCTTAATGACTGAGCCACCCAGGCACTCTCATATGTGGAATTTAAGAAACAAACAAGCAAAGGGGGAAAAATGAGAGGCAAACCAGGAAACAAACTAACAATAGAGAACAAACTGGTGGTTACCAAATGGGTTTGGGTTACATAGGTGATGGGGATTTAGGACTGCACTTGTGATGAGTTCTGGGTGATGTATGGAAGTGCTGAATCACTATATTATATACCTGAAACAAATATTATACTGTATATTAGCTAAATAGAATTTAAATAAACATTCTTAAAAAGATATAAAGTTTTTAATTTTGATTTCAAAGTCCATTTATTTTTTAATTTTTATTTTTATGACTATAATTTATTGTCAAATTGGCTTACATACAACACCCAGTGCTCATCCCAATAAGTTCCCTCCTCAATGCCCATTACCCATTTTCCCTCTCTCCTACCCCCTCACCCTTAGTTTGTTCTCTGTATTAAAGATTAAAGTTTTTAAACAGCTTGAATTTTTATAGCTAGATCAACTAGAAAGTTGTGATTTCTGTCCAAGATGTCATTATAGAATAGGAAAGAGAGATTTAGCAGAGCAGCACTGAAACCAGTCACTGGGGAAAAGATTCATATTTATATCCTACTGCATAATTTAGAATCATCAATAAACTGGTAATATATAACATGTATACTATATATATAGCAAAGATTAATGATAAATCATCCTGTTTATTTGGGTGTTTACTTGTTTATTTTCTCTCCCTCCACTAGATTATAAGCACCATTAAAATTACAGCAAAAATAAGTGAATTTTATAGTTATGCCGCATTAAATCAGCCTAACAAATGTAAAATACAAAAAGCAAATTTTCACAATCCATCAATGCTTATTATTAGATATCTAAATTTCCAAGAAACTCTGGATCCTCTGCTGTCCAGAGACTCAATAATTCAATCGCTCCTTTTCCCATTTGTTCATTCAATAAATATATATTCAGCTTCATACACACTGCAGTATGGTGGGTGGTGTGGGGATTTTGAAAGTCAGCGCTGAGGAGACAAACTGGAATTCAATAAATTAGTTGAGAAGAAGGTATAAATTAGAAAATGAAGTTGTATTTACAGACACCGGTGGCTTTTCAGAAGACTATGGGTTGATCAGGTATGTGGTTATCAGGGAAATAATCACAGAGGTATAGAATGTGAAGAGGCTACAGGGAGTTGACTACTTTGGTTGGAGGAAGCTAAGTATGTAGAAGTAAGCCAGAGCCATGAAAACTGAGGGCTTCTGAAAGAAAATCATTAGGTATTTGTAGGATCTGATAGGGGAAAACCTACAACGTAGTGCTGAGTAGTTCAAGTGCTGAGGAGTTCAACTTACCCTGATAAGAAACTGTGTACCATCTTCTAAAGAAAGACACAAAGTGTAGGATTGGGATGGAATAAATAGGCAGAGACTACTAGCAGCCAGCATAGGTATGTTGTGTGTGTGTGTGTGTGTGTGTGTGTGTGTGTGTGTGTGAACTCATTCATTGAAATATAGTTGACATACAGTACACTAGTTTCAGGTGAACAACAAAGTGATTCAACAATCATATACATTACAGATGCTCACCATAATAAATGTAGTCACCATGTGTCAGCCTATAATGTTATTACAACATTATTTACTATATTCCCTATGCTTTACTTGTCATCTCCATGACTTACTTATTTTATAACTGGAAGGCTGTATTTCCTAATCCCTTTCACCTATTTTGCTTATCCCCTACCCCCTTCCCTCTGACAACCACCAGTTTGTTCTCTGTATTGATGTATTGATTTCACTTATATGTAGAATATGTAGAACAAATGAACAAAACCTAGGTATGTTTAAGATCAGGGTTGGGTCTAGAGTTTAGGGGGAGGCTCAGGATTCAGGTGGGGTCAAGATGCAGAGAGTGGTAGTAAATAAAGGCAGAGTAACAGGCGGTTTTATTCTTACTTCTCCCAATCACTATTAGAAGTCTAAATTTATAATCCTTGATGTAATATTTGCAATGCGATTAGCATGTTTTAGAATTGTATTGGGGCTAATAAACGGAGAACAGTGATTCTAACCCAAAATTCCTTAGCTAACTGGTTTGAACAAGAAATTTAGAGAACTATGGAGAGCCATTTTTCTCTCTGTGGTATAATCCAGGAAATGTATTCATATAAGATTATTACATTTGATGTAAACAGTAGGGGCCAGAATTCGTGAAACTACCTACTTGTATGGTCTTGTGGCTCAGCCACTGGAACATCCACTATGTGAACAAACTGAATTTAAGTCATCGTCAGGTTGCTTTCATCCTTAAGAAAAGCCCTATAACTGCTGATCAATATGCTGTGCAGAGCTTTTCCTTGAAACTGCTGGATAATTTTTACTGCAGTTATAATTATAACATTTACTCATTTTTTGGTGTAATTACTGATGCTCACAGTAGCTCAACTTGAATATTTCAAAATCATTTGAATATTAATTTAAAATACATTCCTTCTGTTTATTCTTCTTTTATTTTTAGCTGCTACAGTGGCTGACTTTCTAAGAGGAGCCAAAAGGAATGACACCTCCCTGAAGACTGCCCTGACCTTTGCCACCAAATAATGAAGTCAGAGCCCACGTATTCTATATTGTTCGTTTGTCATTAATTATGGAGTGACATGTGCAAATTTGTTATAGTCTCTTTAACTCTTTCAGTGGTTTTTAACTCTGTGTGTGCGTGTGAATAGCGCTAAGTTTTAAATTCCTTGAGAGAAAGGGCGGTGGATCATAAATTCCTGTAGTCATAAAGCGAGGTTGTTATTTTTCTTTAATAACTATTATGTCTGAATGCAATGAAATACGATCACATTCCCTTGAATCATTTTCATTTGCCTTTTAGAGCCAGAAATGGGCTGGCGATTTTCTTTTTGTAACTCAATGCCTTCATACAGTCTAAGTTGTCAGTGACCTCTGTCACCTTCTCCCACAAAATTTCATTCACCTATCAGAATCTTCTTGAATCCCTTCTTAGATCCTTTCATTTTCTTCGCTTCTACTCTGCCTGAAAACAGAGAAACTAATTTCTGTAATACATTAAGTTTTCATCCTTTCTAAGTAATACAGACACTTAGCCATTCAATCAGAGAATGAATGGTAGGAATCTTAGAAAGATTTTGTTTTTAATTGGGATACTTTTTGTTTCTGCAGAAATTCAGTTGCATATGGAGCTGTCTACCCAATAACTTACACGGCCTAAACTTTGGGTGATCCTGGAAAACCTCTATTTAGAGTGCTAATTCAAAGCCTGTTGGACTGGTTTTGAGTTCTTTTTGAGATAATTTCATTTTCTTTGCACTGATTCACCTTCTGGTGAATGGAGAAGAGCACACAACTGTAAAGAGATCCACAGTAAAGAAATCTAGGGAGGTGGCCTTGAAGAAGCAAGTATGGATTACAGCCTACATTAAAATCTGTTTGGTTCAAAGTAGATCCATCCAGCATGAAACAAGTCTCTGAGTAATATGATAGAAGAAAATGACCATATACAAGTTTTAAGAAAGCCAGTTTCTTTCTTACAACTCTAATGATCTTATTTATATCAAAACACAGGGCAACTATTTATACCATACCTATATATTCCTTCTGTGATATAATCTGCTGGAATAGGAAACAGGTTTATATGGATTCTCACCTTAAGCTATACTCACCAGTGCTTGGTAATTAGTAAAAACTCCATCTGCTTATCTCTTTTAAAGAACATTCTCTATTCTGTAACAATTTGGTGTTTATTTTTCAAACAGTGATCTGAATTAGATGCCCCAGGAGGAATAGTTGAACTTCAAAATGAAACATTCTGTAACATTAAAATAGCTTTCTAATTTGAAATGATTCATAGTTAATATCTGAAAGGAGATTTCTGGGAAGTTCTTCAGACTTTCCTGTGACATCCAAGGGTCTTTTTCAACCATAGATCAAATCCAGGTGGACCTAGAATAACTTGGTATTCTGATAATCAATTAATACCTTGTGTTGCAGCCAAAATAGTTATTCAACTCTATGGTTTTAAAAGCAAACCTACATTCATTTCACATAATTTGTTCAATTTTTAAAATTATTCCTAAGACAATTTTAAAGAGCAGTTTCAGTTTCACAGAAAAATTGAGCAGAAAGAAGACAGAGAGATTTCCTATATATTCCCAGTGTCACACATGGAAAACTTTCTCAATATCAACATTTCCCACCGGACTGGTATATTTATTACAACTGATGAATCTGTATTGGCACACCATAGTCACCTAAAGTCTATGATTCACATTATGGTGTATTCTAGGTATTGTACATTCTATGAGTTTGGACAAATGCAGAATGAATGTGTGCCACCATATAGTTTCATCCAGAGTATTTTCACTGTTCTAAAAACCCCTGTGTTCCACCATTTCATCACTCCCACAAATGGCAACTATTGGTAACCACTGATATTTTTACTGTCTCCAATGTTTTGCATTTTCCAGAGTATCAAATAGTTAAATAATACAGTATGTAACATTTTCAGATTGACTTCTTTCACTTAGTATTATTCACTTAAGGTCCCTCATGTCTTTTCATGGCTTCACAGCTCATTTCTTTTTAGTGCTGAATAATATTTCCTTGTATGGATGTACCACAATTTATTTATCCATTAGTCTATTGAAGAACATCCTGTTTGCTTCCAAGTTTTGGCAATTGTGAATAAAGCTGTGACAAACATCCATGTGCAGGTTTTTTTGTAGACATGTGCGGGAAATAAGTTTAGAAATTTCCTGAGCTTGAACTGATGGATTAACAAGGTATTAATAAATAGAAAGGCACAGGATGAAAACATCCAAGATTAGATAAACAAGATTAGGTATTCAAGGTGGAAGTGCCCCTCACCCAATTTAGTACAATACCAGAAAGCTGCTTTCATAGGAAGAATCAAAAGGTAAACAGGGCTATAGACCTCAGCAGGGTAAAGTTGCCCAGAGTGGAGCTAATTAGCAAAAGAAAGGTGCCTGTTGACCCTGAGGTAGCATGCTCCGTCCTTCTTGTTCCCTAGGCCACTTTAGGTAAATAAAGGTGCTCCCTTCTCTCTGCAGTAAACAACCATCTGCCCTACACCAGGATTTTGTTTTGTATTGACCCAAACCCTTAACACCACATTATCTTCAAAACCCCCTTTCCCTCACACCCATGAGTTAATGTTCATGGTTTCATTGTCTCTTCGTACATGTCTGTCATGCTTGTGAGCCTTCTGATCCTAATAAAAATGGAACAAGGACCCTTACTCGGGAGTCTTGTCTCCTCTGGGACATTAGTGTGTCTCTTGCATTTCAATCCTGGATCTGCTCTCTTATTGGACAAGAGAGAACTCCAGACCCAGAGTCTATGACAGATATGAATTTTCAACTCCCTTGGGTAAATACCAAGGAATGCGATTGCTAGATTATTTAGTAAGTATATATTTAGTTTTATAACAAATGATTAAACTGTCTTTCAAAGTGGCTCTACCTTTTTACATTCCTATGAGTATTTTTTTCTTCCTCTCTTTTTTACCTTTTGTGGATTTAATAAAACATGTTTTATGATTCCTTTTTCTATCCATTCTTATTTAGCATATGATGTACCTTTCTTTTTTTTTTTTTTGACATTTTTAGTAGTTTCTCTATAGTTTACCATATACATTTACAGCTAATCCAATTTCACTTTCAAATAACACTATGCCAGTTCACAGGTAGTATGAATTTCCAATTATAACAAAATTATCCTAATTTTCCCTCCTATTTTTTATATCATCACCATTATGCATTTCACTTAAATAATAATAAGATCTAAAACACTGATAGCATTTCTTCTTTTGAACAAACTATTATGCATTAGATCAATTAAGAAAAATAAAAGTTTTTATTTTTTTTCAAAATTTTCACTTCCTCCTTCCTATACTGTATTTTATGTGGACCCTTGTTGCTGATCTTTATAATTTTCCTTCCCTCTAAAAATCTTTTAAAGATTTCTTTTACTGGGGCACCTGAGTGGCTCAGTTGGTTAAGCATCCGGCTTTGGCTCAAGTCATGATCTCACAGTTCATCGGTGTGAGCCCCGCATTGGGCTCTGTGGTGACACAGAGCCTGGAGCCTGAAGCCTGCTTCAGACTCTGTGTCTTCCTCTCTCTCTGCCCATCCCCTGCTTGTGCTCTGTCTCTCTCTTTCACTCAAAAATAAATAAACAGTAAAATTTTTAAAAAGATACTTTATTTTTATGTAATCTCTATACCTAATATGAGGCTCAAACTCCACAACCCCAAAACCAAGAGTCACATACTCCACCAACTGAACCCTCTTTCTTTCTTCTTTTTTAAAATTTTTAATGTTTTTATTGTTTATTTTGAGAGAGACAGAGACAGAGACAGAGAGTGAGTGGGGGAGGGGCAGAGAGAGAGAGGGAGACACAGAATCCAAAGAAGGCTCCAGGCTCTGAGCTGTCAGCACAGAGCCTGTTGCAGGGCTTGAACCCATCAACTGTGAGATCATGGCCCTGAGTCAAAGTTGGACATTTAACCAACTGAGCCACCTGGGTGTCCCCTGAGCCCACTTTCTAAAGGCGTCCCCTTTCTAAAGATCTTTTAACATATTTCTTACAAGGAAGATATATCGACAACAAATTCCCTCAATTTTTGTTTGTTTGAGAAAGTCTGTTTCTCTTTTATTTTTGAAATATAATTTCACAAAGTTCAGTATTTTAGGTTAGCGTTTACTTCTTCTCAACACTTTAAATATTTCACTCTAATCTCTCCTTGCTCGCATGGTTTCTGAGAAGCCAAATGTAATTTTTATCTTTGTTCCTCTGTAGGTAAGGTGATTCCCCCTCTGGTTTCTTTCAGGATTTTTTTTCCTTTTCCTTTCTCTCTTCTTCTCCCTCTGGTTTTCCTATTTACACATATGTTACACCTTTTACAGTTGTCCCATAGTCCTTGGATATCTTTTTTGTATTTTTCAGTCTTTGTTCTCTTTGCTTTTCAGTTTTCAAGGATTTTCTTCAAGGATACATCCTCTATCTCAGAAATTACTTCTTCAGCCATGTTCTTGCTAATAAGCCCATTAAAATCATACTTCATTTCTGTTACAGTGTTTTTTTTTTAATCTCTAGCATTTATTTTTTGTTCTTTCTTAAGATTTCCATCTCTGCTTACATTGCCTGTCTGTTCTTGCATGCTGTCTACTTTATCCATTAGAGTCCTTAGCATATTAATCATAGTACATTTAAATTACCTGTCTGATAATTCTAATATCCCTGAATGTCTGGTTTGAGGTTTGCTCTGTCTCTTCTAATTGTGTTTTGTGCCTTTTGGTATGCCTTATAATGTTTCTTGATAGCTGGACATATTGTCCGTGGTAAAAGTAACTGTAGTAAATAGTCTTTAGCAATGTGGTGGTTACATGTGGGAAAGAGGGAAGAATTCTATAGTATATAGTAGTTGGATCTCACTCTTTTTGGACTGAAAACTTCATAATTGCTTCCCAGGTTATTTTTTTTCTCCCCCGTAGGTGGAACAGGATGGCTAGAGCATGCTCAAATTCAGTATTTCCCCCCTGCCATGTGGGAGGCTAGCACTGGTTCCCCTATGTCAGCTAGCATCTAATCACACCCAGGCAAGTTAGCCTCTGGTTAAGGAGTTTCCTCTGAAGGCAGGCCTTGTTAAGAAGAACACAATGCTCTGGAGTGTTTCAAAACAGTTCCTTCTCTCCTCCCTCTGCCAGAAGCATCAGTGGGAGGTTCTCCAATATTTACTGTGGGAAACTGGTTGACATTCTGCAGGTAAATCTCACAATATTGTGGGGGTCTCCCCATGACTGGGTTTTCTGGAGTTTCTAAATCTTAGTTGTATCTGCACTTAGCCTTCAGAATTTTATCCATTGTATTTTAGGTTTTCCTACTCTGGCATTGGTTCCTACGGCAGTTTCTACTGTAAGTCTCTGCTTTGTTAAGCTATGATAACTTTTATTTGCCTGTCTGTCCCCCTAGGCTCTGGAGCAGCAGTTTGCCCTGTGTCTTCCTCTCTTATGGGCCCAAGAAGAGTGGTTGATTTTTCCTTCTGTTAAGCTTTTTATTTTTTGTTAGGGCAGAATGGTGACATTTAAACTCCTTTCATGCAGAGCCAGAAACTGGACATCTCTCAAAATCATTTTGATCCTTAAACTACAGACATGTGAAGGATAAAACACAAAGTTGAGGAGGTATATGAGACTTTGGTAACCTTATATATAAAAGTTGATCACTAAAGACTATATCAGCATTAAATGGTTCATGTAATTCACTTGTGTGAAATTGTCAAGTCTTATTATTCCAGACTTATTTTAATAAGCAAAGCACATTGAGCATTTAAGCAGTTGGTGACTAATTCAATCTGTAAATGTTCAACACGGTGCTGTTGTCTTTAATGGTACAAGTAGTAAAGATTGTGGGTGGGAAGAAGGGTAGGAATGAATGTTATTGATGATCCTTGATTTATCTGCAATAATCTCAGCAACATATGAATTTGCTATTATTATCCTGATGATACATATGACAGATCTGATGCTTAGACAATTTTGTAATTAGCTGCACACTATTCAATGATGAACCATTAAATCCCCTATTTGCTGATGAATGTGATACTTATTGACAGATTTTACATGCCTCAAACTTTGTTACCCATTTATACAGATAACACCTCATTTACTTCTCCAAGGAAATTTTAAATTTGGTGTCTTATTTTTATGCTATATTTGGTGTAGCAGAGTCTTAGAAAAATTAATCAGAAATTTGATCAGAATAGGAAGTGGTGAGTTGGATTTCAAGTCAAACCTATCAGAATTCACTATGACACTATGTCCATGCTATGCCACATACACACCAATAAAATGGAAATGCTATTTCTTAAATTTTGAGAACTGTAGTGGCACAGATGTTTTAGATTCATATTGATGGATGCAGCTTCTTTATATGAAGCCAAGAAAACACATGATCTCCAGATTTCAAAAAGAGATTGTGTGAATATGTAGAAATACTCATACAGTATTTTAGGGTTAACAAATTTTCTGCAAGTAAGTTACTTGTATTGTTTGTCCTATGTCATCATATAAAATGAATAAATACTTTCATTTTATTCCTTATAAAATATAAGTCCCTAGTGGAGCAATAAGAGTACGTACATAATTCAGGAATGTGTTTCTGGTCAGCTTTCTAGCTCTGGACCAGGGGTTTTCTCTACCAAGAAGCTCCCACAGCAATTAATGACTTGATAAAAGAATATGACTCTGCTCCTTTGATGTTTGTGTCAAAGGGAGAAGTCTGTATCACTAGCAACTCAAATACAGATGTAGATAAATTTGTGTACACTTCTATATTTTAAGCTTTCTTTACAATTTATATTTTTTCTCTCTGCCACTTTTTGAAAAATAAGTTTCAGAAGCTGAGAACTAACTTGGTAGAATGGCATCCCCATTTATTTATGCTGAAAGTTCCTCAATCAAACTTCAAGTCTTCATAGGATAGAAATAGCCTTCTTTCTCTTCACTTATATGTATTTCCTGCAATTCTGTTGCCTATTTTGAAATATAGTCCTATTTTTGCGTACTAAGTTCTATTACCCTCTATTTTTGCTGCCTCCTTCACAAATAGGGTGCCACTGTGGTTTCTCTGAAACTTCCTTACATTTGTCATTTTGTGGATGTAAACGTACTATTAGTCAATTCAACATTCAAGGTGAGTTCATAACGCTGACTTACAGAAGAGCATTACAGTATTTTCTATATCATTCTCAATCATATCCTCATTTTTTTCCTAACATTGTACATTGAAATACTCACAATGATGCATAGATCCTTTTCCTGAGAGGTTACAATGCAGAGTGAAATAAGAATACTTTCTGGTAATATATTACTTGTCACACAGTGATTTCAAAGCACTTTGTTAACAAAGAAAGATTATTACCATCAATTTAATGGGAACTGAAACACATAAGTTAAATTACTTTTTCAAAGTTGAACAGAAAGTAAGTTACTACATTATGAACATAATTCATGTTCCTGTCATTACAGTGTTTAATTCTATCTAGTGGAACACACTTCCTTTCAGGCTGTCTTCTACATAACAATTTACTGCCCACTTGGCAGAGTGGAGGCTCAAATTCATGGTTATGAAAATCTACTGTATCTAGGCAGAATTCGGGTTTACCTAATCATACGGTGTCATGACTTTGGCTTCATGGAGTTAACACAGAGTTACTTCACTACATGTGGAACAGCACACATTTTCTAATGTCTATAGTTTTCAGAAAACAGATTGAAAACGGGGCCATTACAGAAATTTTGGGAAAAGAGAACAGTCAAAAAATAAACAAGAAACAGATAAAGAGCAAACACTCATTCCATTGCCTGAAAATCAACACTAAACTAATTTTGGTAATACTTTCTTACAATATATGTATAACCATATGCATGTGTATTTTAAACATTAGGAATATAATTTATTAACTATATGTATATAGTATATATACACACATAT
>NW_027528357.1:798379-815573 GCF_008692635.1 Crocuta crocuta
ATTAATGAGCCCTTTTCACATACAGTTTTAAAGGGTTCTTTATTTTCATATATATGTGTACATGTGCCTATGTATACATGCAAATGTATATATAATTTACTTTAGCATTGTGTTATTACTGGCCATTTTTGTTGATTTTGTTGATTTGTTTTTTACCATTCGTAAAAAGCTTCAAAAATCCTTATAAATATTGGTTAAGCATCTGACTTTGGCTCAGCTCATGATCTCACAGTTGGTGGGTTCGAGGCCCATGTTGGGCTCTGTGCTGACAGTTGAGAGCCTGGAGCCTGCTTCAGATTCTGTGTCTCCCTCTCTCTCTGCTTCTCCCCCACTCACACTCTGTCTCTGTCTCTCAAAAATGAATAAAAATGTTAAGATTTTAATGTAAGAATTAAGTTTATTTGGACTTTATTTTTATTGATGGACAGTTACATCAATCCAAACCTCTAGCATTAGAAATCAGGTATTAACATTTAAAAAAATTTTTTTAGGTATTAATAATTTTTAAAACTTTCTGAGATGACTGTGGCATGCAAGCATTATTGAGCACAAATATTTTATGTAAAACATAAAATAAAGCTGCATAAACACAAAAAGTAGTTGTGTAATTTATTTTCTTTTCTAAAACATTATTGATATTAGTACATTCATTTTCCTCTGTTGTGTACTTTTTGGGCTGAATCCTATAAATTCTAATATGTAGTGATATCAGTATCATTGTTGTATGAACAGGTTTTTTTTGGTTTTTTTCAGTTTTTATTTTCCCATTGGCATAAGTTTTGTTTCAGAGAAGGTTCCTGTCTCCCTGGTAGTTTTTTTTTTTTTAATTGATTTCTGATTGTGTAATTGATAATTTGTTTTATTGCATTATAAACAGAGTAAGTTGTCTTTATCTTTTTAACATATTAAATTCTATTATCTACTTTGTAACTTAATTTGGTCAATTTTTCAAAACATTCCTTTGTCACTTGAAGTGACAGCATGTTCACAAACATGATGATTAACATATATATTAAACAAATATATATTATTTGTTATGTTATTTAAGTCTTATATACACTTAATTACATTTTGTCCACTACATTTGTTTTGGATTGAAAAAAAAAGATCTTGTTTCTAGTGTGATTACTAGACTGAAGGGTAGTATTGTTAAATTTTCTATACTATCCAAAGACCTACACGTTTACTGCAACCCCTATCAAAATACTAACAGCATTCTTCACAGAGCTAGAACAACAGCAACAACAACAGCCATAATAAATATATATGAAACCACAAAGGCCCCAAGTAGCAATTTTGAAAAGCAATTTTAAAAAAGAAAAACAAGGCTGGATGTCTCATAATTCCAGACTTCAAGTTATATTACAAAGCTACAGTAATCAAAAGAGTATGATACTGGCACAAAAATAGACACATAGATCAATGGAACAGAATAGAAAGCCCAGAAGCAAACCCATAATTATACAGTGAATTAATCTTTGACAAAGCAGGAAAGAATATACAATGGGAAAAAGGCAGTCTCTTCAACAGATGGTGCTGGGAAAACTGGAAAGCAACATGCAAAATAACATAACTGGATCACTTTCTTATACCGTATACAAAAATAAATTCAAAATGGATTAAAGACCTAAATATATGATATCTGAAACTATAAAAATCCTAGAAGAGAACATAGGCAGTAATTTCTCTGACATCAGCCACAGCAACATCTTTTCCTAGATATGTCTCTGACGCAAGTGAAATAAAAGCAAAAATAGAGTATTGGGATTATATCAAAATAAGGACAGTAAGGAAACAATCAACATAACTAAAAGGAAAATTGATAATTGGGAGAAGACATTTGTAAGTGACATATCCAAGAAAGGATTAGTACTCAAAATATACAAAGAACTTAAACTTTTTGAGTCAGGACTCAAAAAACAAATAATCAAATTAAAAATGGGCAGAACAAATGACCAGACATTCCTCCAAAGAAGACATACAGATGGTGGCCAACAGACACATGAAAAGATGCTCAACCTCATTCATCATCAGGGAAATGCAAATCCAAATCGCTTTGAGGTATCGTCTCATACCTATCAGAATGGCTAAAATCAAAAACACAAGAAATAATAGTTCACAAGGATGTGGAGAAAAAGGAACACCTATGCACTTTCAGTGGGAACGCAAACTGATGCAATAATACTGTAAAACAGTATGCAGTTTCCTCAAAAAGTTAAAAATAGAACTATGCTTTCATATTCTTATTATATTTATGTTTTTTTTTTATATTTTACTTTAGGAATGCCTCTTATTCTACAATACAAACTAGCATTTTGCTTTGTGATCTAATCAAAAATCTTTATAAGAGATGAGTTATAAGAAAAAGATGAAGTATATATATTTTCACTTATTGATAGATAAAAGCTTTGTTTTTTCATCTTACATTTATTGTTTGTAAATATATTTAACTCTATCATTGTGAGTCTTCTCATCCCTATCAGTTATTTTGAAATTTAGAGAGGTTTGTCTAGTGGTGACTTTAATATAATCCCCTTAGCTTTCTCTTTCTTTAGAAAGTACCCTTTGGTTTCTTAGAATACATAATGCAAAATGTGCTTCACCCTTTTCTTCACACACCCTTTCTCTCTTTCCCCACTCAATCTTAGTAAATAAAATAATTTTTCTCAGTCATTAACTCTGTATTTTTAAATATGCTTAAGAGTCTACTACTTAATTTATCAGCTTCTAGTAGTATCTTTGACTTTCAGCTATTATAAAAAAGGCAACAGAAAATCTTAATTCTACTTTTAATCTTTCCAACCTTTTCCCTCATGTTGCTAGCTGTCTCATTTGTCCATCTGCAGATCACGGACATTTATATTCTATTCTGTCATCCCTTTTCCCATCTAAAAGTTTTCGTTTTAGGGGCGCCTGGGTGGCTTAGTCGGTTAAGCGTCCGACTTTCGCTTAGGTCATGATCTCAGGGTTCGTGGGTTCGAGCCCCGCGTCGGGCTCTGTGCTGATTGCCAGCTCAGAGCCTGGAGCCTGTTTCAGTCTGTGACTCCCTCTCTCTCTGACCCTCCCCTGCTCACGCTGTCTCTCTCTCTCTCTCCTAGAAATAAATAAAACATTTTAAAAAAATTATAAAAGTTTTTGTTTTCATCTGCTATTTCTTTTGCTTTCACCTTCTAAGAGTTTCTAAAAATTCATCTATGTATTATTCTGTCAGGTCTTTCAGGTTCAAAACTATTTTATAAGTCTTTATGCCTGAGAAAGAGTTTATTGTAATATAAAAGTCTGGGCCTCCATTTTGTCTCTCTTAGGACCTTATAGGTACTCCAAATTGCCTTTCACATTGATTATTAACCATAGAAAATCACAATCCTGATTGTTTTCCTGGGGAGGCCCATTATCCTTGTTTTCTGGGTAGCTGCACACAGGATGTGTTAGTTTTGAATCTAATATTTTAAAATATTATTAATATGCTGGTATAAACTATTCTTTTTTTATTTTTTTATTTTATTTTTTTAAATGTTTATTTCTAGGAGAGAGAGAGAGAGACAGCGTGAGCAGGGGAGGGTCAGAGAGAGAGGGAGTCACAGACTCTGAAACAGGCTCCAGGCTCTGGGCTGGCAGCCAGCACAAAGCCCGATGCGGGGCCCGAACCCACGAACCGCGAGATCATGACCTAAGCGAAAGTCGGACCCCCAACCGACTAAGCCACCCAGTCGCCCTTGGTATAAACTATTCTCTGAGCCAACTTTCCTTGAATATGATATCAACATTCAACTTGTAAGTAAAAGTCTTCTTTCAAGAAAGATTTCTTAAATTACACATTGAAGGATTTTATTCTCCTTTATTGTTTTGTATTCACTTATGTATTCCTCTTATGCAAACACTGAATGATGTTTTCTGTCTTAAACACGTCTCATTTTTCCTTACTTTCTTTACCTTCATCTTTTAGTTCTGCTTTAGTAGGTTTACCTTTCTCATATATATCCTCTACAATTTATAATGTGATACACATATAATGGCTATATTTTCTAATTTCCCCACATTTTTCTTATCTTACTAAGCATCTCTTTTTTGTAATACTTACATTTCAGTGAAACAATTTTTTCTTACCCATAACAACTAAATGTAGATCGCCCCTACAAAAAGAACAAGGAATCAGAGAAGTTGCAAAGATTCCTCCATTCAAGACTGTCTTCTCATGTAGATACAGGGATGGCTATTTCCATGAAACATGTTCCTATGAATCACATCAACTCCTTTGCCCCAGTATCTAAACTGACCCAAACATTCTGCCACCAACATTTAGGTCCTTCCTTTCTTTCACTGGTCGCTTGTGCCAAGGGTCAAAACCCCTCCTTTTTTTCCCCCCTCTGTCCTTGGACTCTGTTCATTCCTTCTAATTCCAAATCCTCCCTGCATTCACATCCTGTTCAATCTCAGTCCGCGAGCTCTGTTTCTGACATGTACCACCCTACCCCAACACTTCTCCTTACCTTCTTCCCTCCTTGTTCCTAAACAGATTTGGCTTTCTACCTAAATTTATCTATCTTGAGTTATTTTTTACCCCATATACACACAATTAATAAAACATGTTTGGATTTTTGTTTTTTACTTTCTGTCACCTAGATTTAAACCTAGGTTAAAAGGTCAAATTGATTGACGGGGGAGGGGAGAGTGGGTGATGGGCACTGAGGAGGGCACTTGTTGGGATGAGCACAGGGTCTTTTATGGAAACCAATTTGACAATAAATTAATTATAGTTTTTAAAAAAGGCCAAATTGGCACGTTTGGCACACTGTCTTGTGTTAGCACAGATTATTTTTCACCTAACTCATATATACTGGCAACAGATACAGAATGAAAGTAATATACTGATATTTCTTTCTCACACAAAGACACTCAAAGTATCTTTTTGTTATTTTGTTTTCTTTTTTAATTTTTTAAAATGTTTATTTATTTTTGAGAGAGAGATTGCAAGTGGGAGAAGGGCAGAAAGAGAGAGAGAGGGAGATACAAAATCAGAAGGAGGCTCCAGGCTCTGAGCTGTCAGTACAGAGCTCGACACGGGGCTGGAACCTAAGAGCTGTGAGATCATGACCTGAGCCAAAGTCGGACGCTTACCAACTGAGCCACACAGGCACTCCTGTTGCTTTGTTTTCTTAAGTGAGATGAGGACTATTTGGCAATAAGATATTCTCAAGTCCTCAAAATATGGGAGGTAGTAGAATTTTACAGAATGTTTCTTTATTTTGAAACAAAAAAGAATCATTCTAAAGGAAAGTTAATTATCTTCTTCCAAATTTATTAAGGACCTTAAATTTATCATTAAAATTAAGCAATTAAAATTTAAATATGACAGTAAAATATAAGTATGGTATCACTAAAATTTATTCTTACCTTACACATGAAGGGAAGACACATTTCTGGAGCAACTCTGATGTAGTGACATTAAAATGTTTGTTACATAGGTACTTTGATAATATTACTAATAGGATGTTCTGACAATATAGTTCAGAACAAAATCAAGTATCTACAATACAACTATTTGTGATGCTAGCAGAAAGCAGGGATTGTGGGAGATCTTTCCATCCTGCTCAGAGAGAGTAAAGCTAAGGATACTTACACTTTGCATTACTTTTGTTTGGTATGCACATGTTGGAAAATCAAGGAAAGTCCATAGTTTAGAAAAAGTCTGCCACATACATCAGGAAAAAAAAATGTTATATATTTAGATTTGTTTTCATGTTTTCATGAAGTGTAACAAAGATGAGTTGATATTGACACTTAAAGCTGAAAGCTATGGCAGAAGCGCAAGCGCATGCGCGCACGCGCGTGCACACACACACACACACACACACACACACACACACACACTCGATGGCTCCTACAGAAGACTTTACCAGCCTCACATTCCTGATATGGGAAAAAATATCATGAGTTTCAGGCTTCCTCTAAAATCAACCTTGAAATTGCCCAAAAGAAAGTTGATTTTGAGATAGGAAAAAGATAATATGAAATTTCTGTGTATCATAAGGTGGTTGTTTGCCACTGAGAGATGGAGAGAATGGAGGTAACAAATGTGAAGTATATCATCAAGAACTTATACTCAGAGAACAAGAAAAGGAAGAACTTTATAGCTGTGCTTATGTCTTTCCCCTACGTTGCTGTTAGTGTGTTACTGCTTGACCCAAGATCATGGAAAGAGCAGTATTGACTTGGATTAGGTCAAGGATGTCCTCAGAGACTGGTTGGATTGGGGTACAGATTTCTATAGATTTAGAAAAATATTCTAGCTCTGAAGAGTTAGTTATCTTGGCCCCCATCCCCAAATATACCCTGTGTGCAAGGCAGGAATTTTTTCTTATTTTTATTTTTGTTATTTTTTTTAAAGATGAGCACTCTTTATTTTTTAAGTTTCTTTATTTTGAGAGAGAGAGAGAATGAGAGCACAAGTAAGGGAGAGGAAGAGGGGGGAGAGTGTGAGGGAGAGAGAGAGAATCCCAAACAGGCTCTACACTGCTAGTGCAGACCCCAGTGTGGGTCTCGAACTCACAAACTGCGAGATCATGATCCTAGCCAAAACCAAGAACTGGATGCTTAACCCACTGAGCCACCCAGTTGTCCCAAAAGATGAGTACTTTCAACTTCCTAAAGGCCAGCATCATGTGTTATGTGAGAGGGTGGCTGGAGTGGGTTGCTAAATGCATAGTGGTAAAACTCACACCTTACAACCTGAGGGACATATTTCCAGCCAATGGAGTCAAGATTTTCAGGGAAAATGTTAAGACACCTGAAAGGTGCAATTGCTAGATAATAAAGCCATCAAATTGAATAACTATGCCATATGAAGTACAATTAATGGGGTTGATAAACAAAAATTTGAATAGTCATTATCCATAGGAGTATAGAGAAGAATATTGCAGATATGAATTGAGCCAAGAAGCCAATCAGAAAGAAAAGTCAATCGAACACACTTGATACCCATAAAATTAAAATAAAAAAACCAAACAACTGAAGTAAACTCACAGGAGCTTCGAACATTGAATTGTTACTCGTAAGAAATAATTTTGGTGCATTTAGTGGAAGAAAGTAGAAGAAATAAGCATAGCTAATACTTATAATGAAATAAAAGGTAAAAATAAATCCTAGTGTAACAGTAATGCTAATAATAAAAATAGGGTCTGGGTCCAAATAAAAGCTAGAGAACTAAATTTGGATTAAAAGGAAAAATCTGAAATTTTGATTTACCAAGAAATAGTCCAAATGAAAATTCTATAGAAAACTATAAAATTATATATTGGAAAAAATGTGACAAGAAAACAACAAAATGCATTAATTTGTATCAAAAATGCAAAATTTTTCATAATAAGTACAAATGTGAAAGGATATTATATAGTGGTAATATGAAAAATACAATCAGAAAGACATAATCATCATGAATATATAAATATCTAACAAAATAAAAACATAAATCAAAATTCTGACACAGCTATAGAAGAAACAAATTAAAGATTAAATAGAAATAAAACCGTACATATACTGAATATCAAAATAGCATCATTAAGAAGCACATCCTACATATATGTTGGGCACAAATATAATATTTATTTATTTATGTAGGAATGTTTAAACATATAAAATTTTTACCTAAGGGAGTGCTCATTTTGTCCAAAAATACATGGACCATTTATGAACACTGATCATGTCCTTAGTCATAAATGATACAGCAAATATTTAAAAAAATTAAAGTATGTTCTCTACTAAGCATGCGATGGCATTATTAGTAAGCATAATCTAACTTTTAATGCGTACATGAATTTAAATGGAAATATTACTACTAAAAAATGGAAATATTAGTAATAAAAAAGTTTGAGTAAGAGAGGAATTTAAAACTAAATTGTGGGGGCGCCTGGGTGGCTTAGTCGGTTAAGCGTCCGACTTTCGTTTAGGTCACGATCTCACGGTTCGTGGGTTCGAGCCCCGCGTCGGGCTCTGTGCTGACTGCCGGCTCAGAGCCTGGAGCGTGTTTCAATCTGTGACTCCCTCTCTCTCTGACCCTCCCCTGCTCATGCTGTCTCTCTCTCTCTGTCCTAGAAATAAATAAAAAAACATTAAAAAAAGTTAAAAAAAAAAAAACTAAATTGTGAAAATCGTAGAGTCAAATGACATAAAATTACAAATGGTTAAAATCTGTAAAGTCACAGCCAAACCAGTAGCCTTACAGGACAATTCAAATTTAGTAATAAATAAAAAGAAATTAAAAATAAAACTAAAATTAAAAATAAACTAAATAGGAAGAAAGGAAATTATAAAGATGAAGGCAGAAATCAATAAGGAAGAAAACAAAATACTGAAGAATTCAAGAGCCAAACTGGTCATTAAAAATAAGGTAGCAAAAATTTATTTTACAGTGATAATTTTTTTAATGTTTCTATTTATTTCTGAGAGAGAGGCACAGGATCAGCAGGGGAGAAGCAGAGAGAGAGGGAGATACAGAATCTGAAGCAGGCTCCAGCCTCTGAGCTGGCTGTCAGCACGGAGCCCGATGCAGGGCCCAACCCCCAAACCGTGAGATCATGACCTGAGCCAAAGTCAGATGTTTAATGGACTGAGCTACCCAGGTGACCCTAGAAAATTTTTTTAATATTTAGAAAATATAGAGACATCTCCGAAGTATAAGTAGGAGAATAAAGAGATGATGTAAGTGATTGGAAATAAAATGAGAAATAAGTTCACATGCCCATGATAGTAACAAATAATTAAAACACTATAATGGCACCCAGTACACTTTCAGACTGAGAAAATAATAGGTAAATTTGTAATAAAGTATAAAGTGTTAACTTAATGAAACAGGATCAATAAAACTTAGATATATAAGAAATTAAATTAAAATTGTAATCAATTATATTCCCCCAGTTAAAGCCATGCTCTGGATTGTATAGTTGAATTCTAACAAGGAATAAAAAATTTTCCTTATACAAGTTGTTCCCAAAGAGGCAGAGGGCTGTCCATCTTTCTTATAAGGCTAATATAACTTTGTGTGATAAGAATAATTCTGAGAATTACTCTTCCTGAATATACATGCAAAAATTTATAAATGTTACCCAAAATACAATTTTGCACTAAAAACCGTCTTATGGAAAGAAAGAGAATCTCATGTGCTGCTGGCAGGAGAATAACATAATGCTTCCATTTAAGTGACCCAACCAGCCATACATAGTGAAATATAGATTGTGGATACCTTAGCATTCTGCTTTTCATTTCTTGGAAATATACCCCAGAGAACCCCCTGTAGAAAGACTGTATGTGAATCTGTTACAGCACTATTTGTGGTTACAACTAAAGGGACCAATACTATAAGAGCAAGAGATATGAGTAACCTTGGATATGTGTTTGGATGCATATGTGTGTAGAATCCATACATATAATGAAATACCACATGTATTTGTTTCTTAGGGCTGCCATAACAAAGCATCACAGATTGGGTGGTTTAAATAGAACTTTACCATTTCACAGTTCTGGAGCCCGGAAGTTCCAGGTGCTAGTAGGGTTGGTTTCTCCAAGGCCTCTCTCCTTGGATTGTAAACAGTCACCCTGTTGTTGCTTCTTTATGTAGGTTTGTGTCTACATACCCCTAGTATTTCTTCCTCTTCTTAATAAGATCACCAGTCATATTGGATGATGACCCCCATCCTAAGGTTCTCATTTTAACTTAATAATCTCTTTAGAGACTTCCTCAATGACTATAGTTAATAATTTTGTACTGTATATTTGAAAGTTACTAAGGGGATGGATCTTAAAAGGCATTATTACAAGAAAAAAATTAACGATGTATGGTGATTGTGGTGTTCATCTCACAATAGATGGCTCATTACATTGTACAACTGAAACTAATATAATGTTATATACCAATTATTTCACAATAAGAAAAAAAAAAACCCTCTCCAAATATAGTTGCATTCTGAGATACTTGGAGTAAAGACTCCAAATATAAATGTTGTGGGTGGGGGTCAATTCAGTCTATAACACCATAGAACAGTTAACACTAAAACACATAATATATTTGACAACCTAGAAAGAATCTGAAAAGTGCTGAATAATAAAAAAAGCTAAGAAACATAATTCTATCAATAGCTCAATAAAATGTGTATAAATTAAATAAAGAATTACCAGATATTTTGGAAGGTATTTATATAATATTTATATAAAAGGCATTTGACATGAAAGTCAGAGCCAATCAAAGAGTATAGAATAAAAATGAAAATTAGGTAAGAAGACAATAAAAAGTAAAACAAAAAAGTGACTTCGTGTGAACCAATGACAACCATATACCATAAATAATCTCATAAAATTTCATAAAATCAACTCTCAAAGTGGAGATTAAAATTTAAAAAGCTGATGATCAAAGGCTTACGAATAGTTATGTTGTAGAGACATACATTCAATTTAAAGATGCAAGCACTTTTTTAAATTGAGTATACACTGTCATAAATATTGTTAATTTTATTATTTCAGGTTCACTAAACTGAACACTAACTTATGGGGATTATGTGAAAGGACAAAAACGGAGACGAGAACAGAAGTTTTAAAAAAGAGTACTGGGTGGAAGGAATGAACTACAACCAGCGTAAATCCTGTGGTACTGGATTAAAAGATGGCACCAGAAAAGTGAAGTTGACATTAAGTTCTATCAATTCAGGGCTGAAAACTCTTGCAAGAAGCATAGGAACAGAACTTGGAGCTGGACATGTTTCCATCTGTGAGGGTTGGGACTGGGTGATAAGACAGAGGATTATTTACAGGCAATATCAAGGAGAAAAAATAATATTCTCACCTGAATTGTTCTCTGAAATACTGGCCAAACTAAATAGGTTAAATGGACCCAGTGGATGGTCCTGAGCAATGTTAGAGATAGTTTCATATTTGTTCTCTCCTGAAAAAAGAAAATTCTAAATACCAGCAGGCTTCAAATAAGGATAACTCCACACGAGCCTCTACCTCAAATGATTTTATTTTTAAGCCAGATTTCTTTTCTATCCTTTTTCTTTCTACAAATTAGGCACAAAAATATGCCCAATGAGATTCCCAGCTAAACATTTGATTCTTTTTGATCATGCAATATAGCAAAACTTGTACATTTTACAATATAGTTTTGTAATACAATAACAAAAACTTGTAATATTTGTTATTAACTCACTTATGAATTAATATTTATTGATTACCTATATTGGACCAGGCAATATCTTAAGAACAAAGGTTAAAGACACATAAAACTGGAACTCTGCCAATGGTTTAGCTCATTGAAACCATTTTTTCAAATGGTTTAGAAACATAAACAAACATAACATTACACAATACAAATGTGACAAATAATGATAAGATGATTCCCTAAATATTATGGAATCACAGAAGAAGGAAGCCTAACTCACAGCGCACAGAGAGATGATCAGGAAGCCTGCACGACATGGATTCAGGGCTGCATTTCGAAAGGCAAGTAAACATTTGTCAGCAAACAGAAAGACAATGCCTGTGCATTCAGAGAAGGGCAGCATATGAAAGTAACATCATAAACATGTTTAACATATATAAAATTAAAATAAATGTGCAATAAAGGTCAACAAAAGATTTGTTTCAATGGTTGAAGAAAATTTGGCTGCCTTGTATTCGTGGAGAGAAAATACAGTCTACATAAACTATCAATATTGTACTTCATGGTAACTGTCAAAGAAGATTTTGAGAATGCATTAACTGTTGCTAAATGCACTGTGTCTTGAGTCTCATATTTTGTATAATGCCTACCTACACTGTATTTCAAAATGCCTCTAGCATGATGGGCAAGTGTTTGATGGAATTTAAAGGACAAAATTCAAGGGAGGCATATTCAGAGGTTTCATGGGCTTGGCTAATAGCTTACATTTCTTTGCTCAGATTCAGTGACAATTCTAATCAATGTAGTGACAGAATCACAGTAGAGAAAGAAGCATGGATATGTAAGTGGACAATAGATCACAAAGGAGGCATGAAGGCATGAGGAGCAGTTAGATTTCAGTAACCCTGCAGGGAATTAGGAGGAGATGAACCAAGGAAGGAGCAAAGGGATTGGGCAAAGGAGGTAGATTCAAAGGGCTTGAAAACGAAAGGAACTCCAAGACACAGTCACCAATTTCAAGGGGAGGGAAAGGCAGGGAAGGGAAAGTGAATTTTTGGTATCTTGCTTAGGAAACTCTAAATGTGGTATTATTCACAGCACTGAGGAGGATACATTTTATTTGGGATACTGGTGGGAATCTAACTGGAGAAGTATCAGGATCATCAAGTTTAGCCAAAAGATAAATTTTAAGCCATTTCATCTACAAAGCGGTTGAAGCTACAAGAACAGATGCAAATGCCTAGAGAGTTTGTGGAATAATTGATTTATATTAATTCTTACTTAATTTGGTTATAACTTGGTTAGAGATAATCAATTTTATAATACATTGTTCAGGAAACACTCATCTGTTTATGACTTAAACATCTATGAAGTGCATTTTTTGTTTGTACTTTTCCTATTATTCTAATGAGAAACAGCATTATGCCATAGAAACAGTTCTGTTTTTCCAGACATGTAGACTGGGATTGAAATCTACTCTGACACTTATTGGGTGGGGAAAATGAGGTTAACAATGTAAAATAAACAGCACACAGTCTGACTTAAAGTGAACATTTTATTAAATATTAGCAGACTTTGTTCTTGGTATTTTTGCCAAATCTGTGGGCACAGGCCAGTCACTGATACAGAATCAATAGCTATGGATTATTGAAGGATGTTGACTGCCTTAAAAGGATACAAGGTTTTTAACTGATTCCATACAAAGAAAAGCCCTAGGGGTAAGAAAGGCAGATAAGGAAGAGAGTTCCAAATTTTCACTTACATGAAACACTATTGTTTCTTCTTTTCCTTTCAACATTTGTTTGTTATTGCTCAGAAGCTAGGTCAAAAAGTTATGATTTAGGTTTTTAGGTCCTTTAGAGTCCCGAAGGGGGGAAAAAAAGCAATTATTCCTGGTCTACTGGAAATAAAATAGATTTAGGAGTCAAATCCTATCTCAGATTCTAAACTCATGTTAACACACTATGAACTAAGGAACATAACTTCATTGAGGGGGGGCACAGTTGCACTATCTGTGAAAACGGGTAATATACACTTGCCATGCATACATAATAGGGTACTTATAAGAATGAAAATTAAATAGAATTAAAATAATGTAAAAATGTTGAAACATTATATTAATATTATATTTATACTTAAAGGGCATATTACTATCTAATGCTTAGTGTCTTAAAGCAAAATGAGAATGTCAACCTTTTCTTTTACTTCATGTTATTAAATGTGTTGAATCATACTGTACTTGCCAAGAAATGAGACTGGTTTTACTTGCACATATGAGTGCTCATTTCAATTTTTTTTGGCTTCTTATCCGGTGGTTTCAAAACCACAATGCTTTTTACATTCAGTTTTTATAAAGACTTCTTTCGTGAGCAACTGCACTTTGAAAAACTAGAATTTGTAATAATTGTACTCTTTTTCAATGATTCAAAGATACTACCAATTGTAAGGTGCATCATTATTTAATGCTATACCAAGATTCATGGGAAGCACTACCACTTATACTCCAACACGTCTCAGTCTTAACTTCAGGAGTTCCTGAAATGTTAGGCAATATGTACATAGGGTCTGTGATAAATGATAATAGTGTCTTGAACTTGTTCAATCATTATTTAAAAATTACTCTTTTGGCATACATTATCTCATTTCACCATCACAAGAAATTAATATCTCCCTTAATACAGAGGAGTGGAACTACAATTTAAAAAAATGAATAAATATTTTTGGATACTATCACAGAGTTTAGGGTATTTTGGAAAGAGCAATCCAAGCTTCTTCTAAGAAACTCTGTCTTTCCCTTATAACATGCCTTATAAAGGTAAAGGAAAAAAGATAAAGTTAGGTTAATCATACAAAATTGGAGGTAGCAGGAATAAAAGTCCTAATCCAGTCTCTCCATTAATACAAAGGTCCATTCTACTTAGAGGTTTATTTGCTGGCTTAGATTGAACATTTTTCCAAATCTATTTGACTTGGGCAATTGATATGACCCAGTGAATAGAGAGATTTAGGATCCTATAAATCATAATGGGATCAGGATGCTTGTGGACACACACACACACACACACACACACACACACCAACGTCTTAGTTCAGATGTACTTAATCATACTTTCGACACCCAACCATTAAAAGAAAAAGGTGAAATTATGACAATATGTGACTCAAGAAATTAAGACCTAAAACATGATATAAATAAGATAAACTCAAACAATTTATATCTTGCTCACAGAAAAATTTTGATCCTAACCCATAGCTTCTTTTGATACCTAGCTTGACCCTTCCTTCATTTAAAAGAATATTGAAATAACTTCCCACTGTCTCAATTTTAGCTAAGGAATGAAGTTAGTGGATATCATGTTTCAAATTTAGTTTGTGATACTGGTAGATTTTCCTTAGGTTATCAATCATGAGCCGGAACATTAGAGAAAACTGCCCCCTCCTAAAGCCTCTGTAAATATGCAGTACAGTAGGAGACCCTGTCTCTGTTCTGCAGTGTAACTCATGATGTGTCACGGTGTGCTGGCTGAAGCAAGCCTTTACAGGGGATTGCCGGGAGAGATTCATATCACACTTGTGTTGTAAGCTCTGCTTTTCAAACACCACCTTGTAGTATGTATGGTTATACTTACTGCATGGGCAAGCAATACGGATCACAATGCAGAACTTCCAAAGAAAAGCAGGAGGTCCAATTAGATCAGTATTTTTCAAGCTTTAATATGGGTGGTAGATTTATTGCACTAATAGCCTCATTTCTTTTCTTTTTTCTACATCTTGGTTTGTGCATCCTTTGGTAGTACCCTTCTACTCTGACTCTGTGTTCTAACATAGGATTTTTTCCCCAAAATGACAGTATAAAAATTGATACAAACAAGAGACATTTAAATGTTTCTTCTCTCTTTGTTTTCTTCCACATTTACCAGCAGATAAGCATCAGTGTCTTTTAGAGAATAAAACAACATGTAAAGTAGGGAAGTCTTCTAGATTTTTGGTTTGTGAGACTACATTGCACAACTAGGCAGCATTTAAGTAGTAAGAAAACAGGGGGGAAACACGTTGTAGATAACAAATATAAAATCTAGTTGAATCATGTTAAGTTTGAGATACTTATAGTACATCAAAGTACATTTCTATAAAAAGATGGTGACATAGACTTCCAATTTCAGTTTGGAAATGTAAAGAGCTGGAAAAAGAAGTACTCTTATGCTTACAAAAGGTAAAGACCAGATAACTTGCACATTAATGACTTTTTGTTGTTGTTGTTGTTGGGAACAATTTATTCAAACGAAGACAAAGAATGACATATCAGTCCCATGGTAACAAAAAACCTCAGCTCTCCTGCAATACCTCTTTTTCAAACGTGATTTAAAGGCATGGGTCTTAGCCATTCTTACAGGTGTGAGGTGATGTCTCATTGTCATTTTGTATTACCCTAATGACAAGTGACTTTGAGCATCTTTTCATGCGTCTGTTGGCAATTTGAGGTCTTCTTTACAAAGATGTCCAATCATGTCTTCTGCTCATGTTTCATATTGTGTTCTTTGGGGATTTTGGGGTGTTGAGGCTTATAAATTCTTTCTCTATTTTGGGTACTGACTCGTTATCAGATATACCATTTACAAATATCTCCTCCCATTCTGTAGGTTGCCTTTTCATTTTGTTCATGGTTTCCTTCCCTGTGCAGAAGGTTTTTATTTTGATATAGTCCCAGTAGTTTACTTTTGCTTTTGTTTCCCTTGCCTCAGGAGACGTATCTAGAAAGAAGTTGCTACGGCAGATGTCAAACAGGTTACTGTCTGTGTTCTCCTCTAGGGTTTTGATGGTTTCGGGTCTCACGTTTAGGCCTTGGATCCATTTTGAATTTAGTTTTACAATTTATTGAAAACAAGCTAGATAGCATAAAGTATAGTCTTGGCTTCAGGAGTAGAACCCAGTGATTCATCTCTCCCATTGACGCCCAGTGCTCACCCTGAGAAGTGTCCTCCTTAATGCCCATCACCCAGCACATTAATGACTTTTATTTAGCCTATGAAGAACTGATATTACAAGATGATTAAGTAAGCTGAAATTTGGAGAAAGGAGGACTCTTACAAAGTGAAAAGGATCCATACATTCACTGACTTAGGCAGAAAATACTAGATGGCATATCAATGGGAATGTTAAAAAAATGATAAAGGCTTAATGTGAGTTAGCATGAAAATATGAAGTAAGGGGCACCAAATATATAAGGGGAGGGAAGACTGCACTGTTTTTCAGACTTACTTCCACAAGTAGAACCAGGGTCTCAGAAAATACTCAGGGGAATGATAAAAAGCAGTCTCTTGCAGTTCTGGCATAAGTAGGAGAACAGTTTGACTGCCAACTAGACTCACCCACTCTACCTATCCTAAAAAACAAACATCTTAATAAATGGAGAGAAGATCAACAAAAACTCGTGTCTTAGGGTATATTTCTCATTTCAGTTATGGAAAAAGGAAAGAAAAACAAACAAGCAAACAAAACAAGCACAACTCCTAGAGGAAGTTCAAGGGCAATTGTGAAGGCCCTATCTCTGTGATCCAGGATAGAGTGCCTTACTGAGATAAAGCATAATCAGATATCAAAGAAAGTCTTTCTCTGTTCTATGCACCAGCAAGCTAACAAGCATGAGTTTAAATAACAGTTTAATATAGTTCAAGAACTACAAAAGACAGATTCTTTCTGGAGTATAGATAAGGAAGACAAAATTAAAAGGAGAAGAGGACTGATATTGAAGAAATAATTTGGGGGAAATAAACCCACAGCCTAAATACAAGTTCTCACCAATGCAAGATTTCTCAACCTCAGCACTACTAGTATTTTGGACTGAATAATTCTTTGTTGTGTGTATGTGACAGGGGGTGATATCTTGTACATTGCAGGATGTTGAACAAGCATCCCTGGCCTCTTCTCACTAGATGCCAACAGAACCTTCACACTCAGAGTGAACCCAAAAATATCTCCACATATTGTCCAATGTTCCCCTGGTGTGTGTGTGTGTGTGTGTGTGTGTGTGTGTGTGTGTGTGTGTGT
>NW_027528357.1:815680-818259 GCF_008692635.1 Crocuta crocuta
GGTGTGTGTGTGTGTGTGTGTGTGTGTGTGTGTGTGTGTGTGTGTGTAGGGGACATTTCTTGGTTAAGACTCTATGCACTAAAGGACCTGGAAATATGTGATAGATTGAAGAAAACCACAACAACATTAAATATAAAATCCAACCAAATTTCCAACTTGATTAACACAAAGATTTATGCTGAAGGGCTAGCAGAGAGAAAAGCATGTTTACCCCTGAATAGTTATGATCCAACAAAAGATATCTGGCTTTCCATTAAAAGCTAGGAGGCATAGGAATGCGGTCATAACAAAAACACTCAAAAGGGACAAAACAATTATAAGAACTTGATTTCTTCTTGGAGCTAATCATGTTAAAATAGCAAGAGAAGAATTTTAAATTATCTATAATTGATATATCAAAAGTGCCAAAAATAAAATAAAAGTGCCAATATGAAATTAGCCAACACATAATCCCATGTGAGTAATTTCAGAGGAAAGATAGAAACTATAAGAAATAGGGGCATCTGGGTGGCTCAGTCGGTTAAACACCTGACTTCAGCTTAGGTCATGATCTCATAGTTCATGGGTTTGAGCCCACATCGGGCTCCGTGCTGACAGCTGAGAGCCTGGAGCCTGCTTCAGATTCCATATCTCCTTCTCTCTTTGCCCTCCCCCAGTTACATTCTGTCTCTTTCTCACTCAAAAATAAACAAACACTAAAAATTAAAAAAAAACTATAAGAAATAGTTAAATATCTAAGAAATCAAAAACATAGTAATAGTGATAAAGAACTTCTTTAACGAGATTATCAGTAGACTCATCTCAGTTAAAAAAAAAAAAGAACTAGTGAGCATAAAGATAGTTAAATAAAAAACAACCCAAATTAAAAATTACAAAGAGATAAAAAGCTAAAAAAACTAGAACAGAGCCCCCAAGAGCCATGGGGCAATATTAAATGTTCAAACACATATATAATTAGTGCCAGAAGGTAGGACAAGAAAGTGAACAAGGTAGAAGAATTGTTTGAAAAATAATATCCAAGGATTTACCAAAATTAATTACAGACAGTAAACCAGAGATCTAAGTAGCTTAGAGAGTATCAAAGAAAATAAAGACTAAAACAATTAAAAAATGAAGCAAACTATCAAACTGAAAAAAAATATTAGCTGGATCAAATTCAGACTACTGTAAGTCATAAAGAAAATCTTGAGAGTAGACAGAGAAAAAATACTTATTACAAAAGGATCTAAGATGAGAACTATAACAAATTTCTCATGAAAAACTATGCAAGCTAGAGGATGATGGAGGTATATCTTTAAAGTGTTAAAAAATAAACAAAGAAAGACACCAAATAAACACAAAGGAAAACAGAATAATAACAAAAACCTTGTTAATTCAGAGTTCTATAACCAATAAAAATATCCTTGTGCCACTGATCTATTCTTCAGTCAAGATTAAAGGATACAGACTATGACATTCATCAGAAATTTGGTCCACAGTTAGAAACAATGAGCCTGTGAAAGAAGAATACATCAATGTAAAATGAAATATAAAATTCATTTTCTTTTCTATTTTTAATTTATTTCATAGAAAAATTCCCCTCAAAAGCAAGATAGTAAGAAAGTATTGCATGCATTTTATAACCTATGTAAAAGTTAAAAAAATAAAAAATGCACAGAAATAGAGAAGAAAGAATTATGAATATATATTATAAAGCCCTTACGCTACCTATGAAGTGGTAGACATATTAATTAAAATTTATGCTATAATCCTTAAGTGGACAATAGAAAGTTTACTTTAAAAAGATGTATAATAAATAAGAAAATAGAGGAGATGGGTTATAATCATAAAAAGTACTCAATGAATACAAGACAAAGAAAAAGAACATAAGAAATTCTTTTAGCACTCACTATTTTAATTCAAATATATGAATAATGAGTTTGAATATCAATTGTTTAAACGCACTAGTTAAGAGATAGCTATTGTCATCTTGAAAAAATAAACCAATCTCCAAATATATATATACAGTCTGTGGAAACATGCATTATGTATATAAATATGGGTTAAAGAATAAAAAATGGAGAAAAGTAGACTATGCAAATACCAACTAAAATAGCACTAGATTAGCAATATTGACATCAAACTAAACTTTAAAACAAGGAACATCATCAGGGATAAAGAGCTATATTATAAAATGATAACTGTATTGATTCTCTAAGACAACACAAAAATTCTAAATGTGTATGTAACTAACACTAGTGCAGCAAAATATATGTGAAAAATACTGAAAGAAATTAAAATCCATTCACATATTATATATTTCAATGCTCCTTTCATTATTATAAAACAAGTAGTTAGAAAGTCAGTAATATGGTTGTAAGAAGAATTCAAAAATGGCCATCCCAATCTCCTGGTGTACAAACCCTGCATAGTCCCCAAGAATATGAATATGGTAGATTTTAATTCCATGACTAGGTTATTTTACTTATTTTTTTAAATTTTTTTTAATGTTTTATTTATTTCTGAGAGAGAGAGAGAGAGAGAGAGAGAGAGAGAGAGAGTGTGAACAGGGGAGGGTCAGAGAGAGAGGGAGACACAGA
>NW_027528357.1:819853-919041 GCF_008692635.1 Crocuta crocuta
GAGAGAGAGAGAGTGTGAACAGGGGAGGGTCAGAGAGAGAGGGAGACACAGAATTCGAAACAGGCTGCAGGCTCTGAGCCAGCTGTCACCACAGAGCCCGATGTGGGGCTCGAACCCACAAACCAGTGAGATCATGACCTGAGCCGAAGTCGGACGCTTAACCAACTGAGCTACTCAGGCGCCCCATGACAGGTTATTTTAATAAAAAAGTAGACTTTAAGAAATGTAAACTGGAAGCCCTACCTAATAACATGAGTTCTGTAAATCTGGGAGTAACAGTCAAAATCAGAAAAGGTCAGACATGTGAAGCAAGGAGAATGATGTGATGCAAGAAATATCCACTGCTGGCTTTAAAAATGGCAGGGAGTGTATGGTAAGAAGTGTGGGTGGCCCTGTGAGCTGAAAGTGGCCCTCAGCGGGCAGCCAACAATGAAATAGGGACTTCTGTTCGATGAACACAACCTGAGTGAACATGGAAGTAGATTCTTCCTCAGAAAGAAACAGGTAGAAAAAGTAGTCTAAGGAATAATCACCAAAATTTCCCTAACTTGATGATAAATATTAGACTAATATGAAAGAAGTTCAATAAATTCTAAGTAGGGTAAACACAAAGATAGTCACACCTCAGTACATCATAATTAAACTATTGGAAGGCAAAGACAAAGAGAAAGTCTTGCAATCAGCCATAGAAAAATCGTTCATTATATACAAGAAAAAAAAAATAAAATTAATATCTGACATCTCATTAAAATCAGTGGTCAATGCAAAGGTAATGACCACGCATTGAAAGAAAGGAAAAAAGAAAGTCTCAGCCAGTAATTCTATAAGCAGAAAAACTATGCTTCAAAAAGGAAGGCAAAATAATATTCCCAGATAAAAAAGTTTTAAAGTATTTGTTACTGGAAGCCAAATGCTAAATGAAGTTCTTCAAGCTAAAGGAAAGTGATACAGTAATTACTACTAATGATAACTTGAATCTGTAAAGAACATAAAATATCAGTAAAAGTAACTAGACTTATTTTAAGGATATATACATATAATTTTGTTTTGTTTTGTTTTCTTTGATTTAATTGATTTAAAATACTTTGTATAAAACAATATTTTTAAAAATTTTATTGCAGGATTTATATAAAGATTTAATGAACATACACGCACTAACTTGAATGAGTTTCAAAGCCAATCTTAACAGATTACAAACTCTAGAATCCATTTATGTAACACTTTCATAAAGACAAGTAATAGTATTATAGGACAGATCAGTCATTGCTAGAGCCTGGGGGAAGAGAGAGAGTGATTATAAAGTGATCCTGTGAGAGAGGTTTTTGAGGAGATTTAACTCTTTTGCATTCCTAATTGTGGTGGTAATTTCAGGAATCTATACATGTGCAAATATTCTTAGAAGTAAAGATCCTATTATGGTATAATATAAAATATAAAATTTAAATTCACAAAAATACCGTACAATAAGCATTATGACAGAAATGAGTGTCAAGGGGGCATATCTGAGAACCATTATCTCACACAAGTGTAAGAAAAGATAGCATAGTTCTAAGGGGTAAACAAAAATTATCCAGTTGGATCATTAGGGATGGGGAAGGAAAGGAAAACACTCTTGACTTCAATAGCTTCATGCATGTAGAAAGGCATGGAATAAAGATCTTAGGACATTTTCAGAACTGTCAGTAGTTGGAAAGACACAACAGTGAATGGGAGAGCAACAAGTGACGGCAAGCAAAGGTCAACTCAGGTAGAACAGAAAAGGTCATTCAACTCAGAAGTACCAAAGGGTTTGAAAGCCAGGGAAGAGCATGAAGAAATCACAAACTGACAAGAAACCAATTTGGTAAGAAATGAGGCTAGCAAGGCATAGAATGGAGGGGTGGGGAAGGTGACATGAGAGAACTTGTGGTGATGATGTGTTCTGTATCTTGAGTAGGGTGGTTCTCACACGAGAACATATGCATGACCAAACTTAAGTTGTATGTATAGAAATGGGTGCATTTTATTGCTTGTGAATTTTACCTCAATAAAATTGACTAAAGAATACAATAGGGAAATTAAAAAGAACAAGCTATCCTACATATTACTACATGAATAGACAATATAAACATAACACTGAGTGAGGAAAAAGAAAAAAATAAATCTATAGCGTGTTCAACAAAGCTAACCCATGGTTACAGAAGTTAAAAAACAAAAATTACATTTGATAAGGAATGACTGGAGGGTCCTAAGGGGGACTGTGTGTGCGCCGGTGATATTTTATGTCTTGAACTGACTGGAAATTATATCTATACATATACTGTATAAAAGTAATTGAGATATACTCATAATTTATACATTTTATATAAATGTGCTATATATAAATCTTATAAAAAATAGAAAAGATAAAACAAGGATGGTAGGGGAACCCAAGATGAGATATACAGATTGTGAAGAAGGAATCTAACTATATGACAAATACATAACATATGCATAGTGAAAAGGACGAGGAAGGAATAAACTAACCTAAAATATTTGTAACACTGTTTTGACTAAATATTGTTAAACTAAAAAGGAAAAAGAAAACTGAACACAGCAATTTACTCTGATTGGTACATGTTTGTTTTGTTTTGTATTGTTTTGTTTTGTTTCTCGAAAGTCCAAGTCAGCAATTCTGACTATTTTACATGTGTACAAAGTTTGGACAAGCAAGTATGTTATAGATAATGAGAGTCAGGTTTATCCTTGTAAAGAAAAATATTTAAAATAAACAAAGTAGGGAAGGCTAGAATGCACTCGGAGGTGGTATGTCAGAGTTAGAGATATCAGAATGTACTCACATTTATTTTGATTGATATGTTAGAGAGATGATAAAGCAATACAGATATGTGTGTGTTCATGGTTAGTAGAAACAGATTTTCTAGCATTTTGCTAAAAAGATCTAAAATCAGTAATACTTCAGGGGCTCTTGGGTGGCTCAATCAGTGGAGCATCCGATTCTTGATTTTGGCTCAGGTCATGATCTCATAGTTTGTCAGACTGAGCTCCATGCCAGTCTCTGGACTGACAGCACTAAGTCTCTTTCTCCCTTTTTCTCTCTACACCTCCCCAATATGTGTATGTGCTCTCCCTCTCTCTCTCAAAAAAAAAAAAAAAAAAAAAAAAAAAAANTAAAATCAGTAATTTCAGTAGTATTACACTTGGTCTCTAAACACTATTTCCCAAGAAGAATCTAGGACTCCATGGAGAAATATTTGAATCTTGAAATTGAGGAGGGTAATACCAGAAGACTAGAAAAAAAGCCTGTGGAGTTAGAAAATAGAGAAGTGTTATAAAGAAAGAAAAGGGATGGGTACATGTTGGAAAAACACCAGGAACCAACAATGGAAGATTACTCAATTGGCCAAAGTTGAAACAATTTGAGGAATAAAATAATGACAGCATTAAATTACTACTCAAAAACTACATCCATGAGTTTATCACAATATAAATAATTGAATGAGTGAATGAATGAATGAATGAATAAACGAGGATTCTTCCTTATAGAATTATAGTTAGTTATGAAAAAAGCATGTGGGAAATAATTTTAAAAAATAACTATTAGAACACTATAGTAATAATCATTGCAGGTAGGATCCACTGTGAATGTTAAAATTATTGGGTAAAACATTAAAAAATACAGGATATCATCATAGCCTCAAAGTCTCTTCCCCCAAATATTTTTAATAGCTGTGGTGCTTTAACATATATTAACAAATTCTTTCAGAGTTCTCCCTTCAGAAACTGAAACTTAATTACTCTCCCTGTAAATGGTCTTAGGGACTCACTTCTAAAAAACAGTACATCGAAACAGAAAAAACAGTAACTCCATAGTGGAGAAACGTGAAGAGCACTCCATTCACCAAGTGATCCAGGTGAACTTCATGAATAATAAAACATAACATGAGATGAGAAAGTCACTTCATGCCTGTGCTATTTCTTCCAAATGTCCATAAACTTTGTCTAACTATGCGAAAACACCAGGCAAAAAAGCAGGCATTCTACACAGTAATTGATCAAAAGTGTGTGAAGGTCACAATCAACAAAGATTGAAAAACCGTCTGGAGTGTTGTGTCCTCGATTAGATTCTTATAGAGAAAGGATATTAGTAAAAACCTGGTGAAATACAAATAAAATCTGTAGTTTAGTTAATAGTGTTTAATTACCAATGCTAACTTCTCAGTTGTGGTAACTGAACTACAGATAAATACGATGCCAACATTAGGGGAAACTGAATTGGTACCTGGGTCCTCTCTGTGCTATCCCTGAAACTCTTCTGTTAAGTTTAATTTCAAATAGAAAAAGTTTATTTAAAAAAATATAAAAATAAAGTTGGCAACATAGTTCTGGATGACAGAAGAAAGATGAGAGCTAGAGATATAAATTTGGGAGTTGCCGTTGACGAGATAGAAGTTGAAGCTTGGAGGAGGAGAAATTACATCATCTAGGGAGTGTATGCATTGTTTTGATAAAGGAGAACTAGAGTCCTACTCTTCTGGGACTATCAGGTCCCTTTAGGATTTGAGCAAACTGAAATTCCAAAAAATTCTATCTGTATGTTTGAGAACATCACAATCATGGTGTACCTTTAAACAGTGCAGACACATTATCTCAATTTAATCTCAATTTCAGATTCAGAGAGTAACTTAAACTGTCATCATACTTACTCATTTATATTTAAAATAAGCTGATTATCTTCCTATTCTAAGGGACTCTTGCCAAGGATGTTGTAAGTACTTAGCAGAGTGCCTAGCACCTAATAGTCACTGAATAAATGATAGCCATGTTTAATATTTACTTTAAAAGACAAGTCTAGAGAAAGTGAAAGATATTAGACTTTGATTCCCTTGATAACTGTTCTTAATTAATTTTGAGATAAAAATTGAGTAGGTTAATTTGAAGAATTCCAAGGGAACCAGAATCAGCATTCAAGGGCCATTAAAATATATGTCTGTTGAGATGCCTAAGCCATTTCTACTTGATTTTTATAGACTTGGTTCTTATCTTAGAGATAAGAATCCTACTGGGGTAGTTCGGAGGAAGCGGAGAAATGAGGCCCTAAATATGAGGCAATGTTTCTCGGGGGATTTTGTTCTATTTGGACCCATTTCCTGGTTACTCCACTTACCTCACCTCTGAAATTATTACTTTGAGCAAGTGCAGTTAAATGTTGGAGTGTTTCCAAATCACCGATGCTTCAAGCCTCAAATAACATATTTGCCCTTCTTTAATTATAGATTTTTAAATTAAAGGTTTATAATAGCAATAGGGCCTTTGTGCAGTTGTCTCGAACCTGACAGATGTAGTATATGTAATGACAAGATTTATCGCCTAAGTAAACAGTCAAGAAAGCCTATAATGAACTGCAGCAATCCAGCCAAGATGTAATGGGGACATGAATTAGTGCCTCATTCTCCCCTTGAAGGCAGCATTGGTTCTGTGCTCCAGAAAGGGGGTGAGAATTACTACTGTTATTTAAAATAGAGTGACAATGACTACTGGAATTAGAATTTGATGTTGAAAATTATTCTGAATTTTTAATAAAAATTCTTAAGTATTTCAAGTTTAGTAACTAAAAATATATTCATCTGTGTATCAAAGTTACTTAGAAGATGAGTAAAGGAAAAAAAAATCTTCCCTACTTTCAATGTCATTTTCTAATAATTTAACTGTAAGACATTCAGACACTCAAGACTGAGTGTCAATTGACTGGAAAGAGGTTCCTTTTGGTCAGGGAAAATAATTCATATATCAATGTTATCTTAAGTGATTCCTTTGAGTGATGATATGTAACCACCTGGGTACAAAGACATGAACCCTATCGGACTATGCCGCACATTTATAACTATTAGGAGAGCTGAGCCATGATTGCATATTGTGTGCCCTGCATAAAATAAGTCCCCAAACTTTTCTCAAAGTGGCCTAATGCAGTAACATAAAGTCCCACATACCTTAAAAGTCCTCAAGAATCATAATGATGGAAAATAATACTTTTTATTATAATTCATTCTATTCTAGATGTCTAAGTTTCTGCCAGGTACAAATGTGAAGACGAAGCAGCATGCAGCTTTCCTACTCCCGTTTCTGTGTTCTCTACTACAGTATCTCCTGTATCAGCAGGACTGAGCAGAAATTTACTCACAGAATGCTTGAATAGGAACTATGGCAGCAAACATTCAATTTGTTAACTTTCATAGTTTCATATTCCACTCAGAGGCAAACGGTGTTATTGTAGAATCTCTGATAATAATCGCAAGAAAATTTTTCTCTCTGCTTGCCACCATGGACATCTTCGATTTCACTTCAGTTTCCACTAGACTAATCTCTGTTCTGAGGTCAATTTCCATTCTTCACTGAGTCTCTTTTCCTGGATTTCCAAAAATTCTCATGAAGAAGGCATGATGGAGGGCAAAGGTGTCATAGTAGAAACTACCAAAAATGGTCATGAATTGTAATTACCCATATAATGTTATTACACATTGATTATGGGTTTTTAAGAATTTTACCATAAAAAATTAAAACACAAATTATTGTCCTAAAATTATTTATCTATAATAGAAAGTATAGTTTCTGTTGGCAGAGGGTAGCTGAATAGTCACTCCTCTCCTTACTAATTGTGTGACTCTGAGCAATCGCATCTGGACTCCCTCATCTTTAATTTGGGAATAAACATAATAGCTATCTCAGTGGTATAAAATTGCATTTATAAAGGTATAAAAGCCTCATGAGAATGCCTAAAACACATAGAAGCACTCAAAAATTAGATTTTCAAAAAATATAATTCAAAAAATTATATATATAGTTTCTATATTTGAATTATGTTGTTTGCAAATGACAGAAAATAAAATTAACTTTGAGAAAGGAAGGATATTTAGCTTGGCATACGGTTTTAAACAATCTCATCAAAATCTACTTTTGTCTTCCGTATCTTAGGTCTACATCCTCTGTGAAGACTTTATTCTCAGAAAAGTATTGAATATAGTCATAAGATGGCTGCTAGTATTTTTCAGGGCTCTTTCCTTCCCAGTTGATATTAAGTGGAAAAGATTAAGAAACTGTGTTTCAACATTTCCAGCTGAATCTTTACTGGAAGCCAATCCTTGAACCAATATTGGAAGCCAAATAAATGCAACACATGTACCTAATGCACGTTATCTGCACCTAAGGCACAGTTACCTTTGGGAACATATGAAATGATATGGACATATAGGAGAAAAGGCATGGTCCTAAACAGAAAGTGGAGAACTAATACCCAGAAGAGGATGAGTAGCTTCTAGGCTGCAGGAACTGTTGATGTACATGACAACCTAGAAGAACATAACCACCTAGATATAAACTCATAATCTCAGTAGATGCATGTAATTCCCTCGCACAAGGTAACAGAAATTTAAAACACTATAGAAATGATGATGAAATAACAACACAATAAATGATAATGGGTATTATATTTTGCATTTACATTCAAAAGTGTTCTTCACTTTTGAAAGAATTCTGCATAAGAAATCTCATTTCTTCTGTGCAATACCCTGCAAAATATCCATGGGTTCATCTTCAGCTTTGTGCTTTGAAGGAAACTGAGGCTGTTGGTTAAGTAATTTTCCCTAAGGCTATGCAAACAGCTTGAAGAGGAACTAAGATTGGAATCAATGTCTACTAATTTTTAACCTTGTACATTTTCATGGTATCGTTTTACTCTATTAGAAAGTTGTAAGCAGTGATTCATATCCTGGGAAAACGTCAGGAGGAGGGGGTACCATGTTAAGTATCAATACCTCTGCAAGATATATGAAGTGGGTAGCAACTGGTAAGCACTGCCTGCTTGATGCTTTAGATTTCTGTATGATACTGCTATAAAAATCATGTCATTCTCTCTAGAGCGGGCAAAAAACTTAGTTAATGGAAAAAAATGATTAGAGGTAGAAGGCTGTTCAGCAGCTCTAATGGTCTCAATTTTGTTCACAAAATAACTTATAAACCATTCATAGTATTCTACCAGTACCTCCTTCTCTTGATTTATCATCTCTTTTTTATGGGTTCAGAATGGAATCAATGGTCTGGAAGAGCACAGGAGGGTAATGTTTCCCAGAAGAGAAGATATTAGAAAAAAAAAATGCGCTGCCCTTGCAATTTTGATGCACTTTCTCATTGGTCTACATGTTGTTTTCTTTCTCGAGTATGATCTGGAAATGTACAACCAGAGGATCTCAATAAATGCTTCAATGTGTGACCAACTAATTTTGTTAACATCAGTTCTCTCTGAAATGATGCTGCATTTACTTGGTAACAGAAAGGAGTGGCATGAATGAAGAAGCTGTGGGCACAACTCAGTGACTGAGGAAAGAGCTGCCACTTGTGAGGACTAGGCATCTAGGCTTCACATTTCTCTGTAAATGGCAGTTTCAATAGGACTAACTATTAATTAACCTATCTTCCCCTAAAAGTACCACCTTCGTGAAGAAAATACCCTCCATATTTGTAGTCTGTATTTTGTTTGTGGGGGCCCATTATTTCCACTGCCTTGCTAATGAGAAAACAATTTTCTGTTTCATTCATGGCTCCTTTTCCAGTCTTCCTTTGAAGTTGTAATATGCATTTGCAAAAATTTTTGGAATTAAAAGTTCCCCTGTAGTCCTTGACAAGGTCAAACTAACCTTTACCTCCTGAACATTTAATAAACTAGTATCCAGTTGTCCCAAAGACCCACCCACCCATTCACTGAACCCCTCATTAACAAGTCTTGAGAAACATAATTACTTGGAATTTGAAAGATTATGTCCCCACCACTCTTACCAAAGATTAACACCTCAGATTTTACTTGCAAGTTACTGTTCCCCCTTATTCAAGACAGTTATTTGTCATGAAAAAGAAGTGCATCATCATTCTATTCAGGAGAGTCCAACTATTTGTCAAAATCTATCATACATTTGTCACTCCTGCTACAGGACACAGCAATGTAAAATAGTCATAAATGTTGTTTTAAAATATGTGATTCCTATCAGCTTTTGCCTAAGGGTAATTTAAATAGTTTATGGTAAAACAGCTAATTTTCTCTTTGACTTTTCTCTGATGGTTATAAAAAAAATTAAAAATATGAATTAATTATCAGGTAGTAAGCAATTATATTGTGCCATGACTGTGTTCTAAGGATTAAGAATTTATATCATTTAGTGAATTCTAAATGCAAAGATAAAGCTTAATGCTTATGATGACATGTGAGGTGATGATATATAAGATGATCAGACTTGGTTGTGGTGCTGAATCATGGTTAATTAAGGAAAGGTGAAAAGAAAACCTCCTAAGAACTTACTTTTTGACAGCAATGTCCCAAATGCCGTTGAAGTCTATGATGGCCAAGAATGAACATACTCTCTATTGATTGAAACTAATCCCTGCCATGCTTCAGGAATGACTACCAAATGCAGTCAGAGGTATCTACTGTATTATTGCAGGGAGAACAAAAATTTACACTTGACTAAGCAAAGGTGCAACGAAATCTATAAATCAATGCGAGTTGGGTCTCTGTTCTTCCAGAATATGATCACAGATTGCTGGAAACTCTTATGGTTTTTTGGAAGCCATCCTTTTGCTCTACCCATTAGTCTAGGAAAACAGATTATCATTAACTGCATGAGGACATGGACATCTCCCCCTCTGCCTATACCCCTGCAGTCCTCTCCATGGCATCTAAAGTTAATAGACATTAAGGCTGGCTGCCTTCCAGTTCAGAACTTCTGATCCATCTGAGACTGCATGCAAAATGATTGTGAATTTGTGATTATGCATTTTTCTCTTGTAGAAAGTACCCATAGATTTCACTGCTTATAATCCTCTGAAACATTAAAAAAAAAAAAAAAAAAAAAAAACTGGTGGAACCAGTTCTGANATCCAACACTATTCTCTCTCTCTCTCTTTCTATCTTGTCTCTCTGTCTCTCTCTTGAGAGAGAGAGATTAGAAATGGGTCTCAACAGATACAGTAAGTATCCACTGCTGATTCCAGGCAGAGGCAGAGCTACAACCCAAGTCTTTAATCACCATGTCTTGAATAGTGTGGTGGTGGCACCTCCAAAAAAAATTTAAAAAGAAGAAAAGGAAAGGAAAGAGGAAAAAAGGGAAAGAAGGAGAGAGAAAGAGCTAGAGAGAAATCCTGGAAACTCAATGTTTCCAAAGGTTCAAGGGCCTATATCTTATATTATGAATACAATTGCTTGTCATTTGCAAATTTTGTGTTTGGAGTTATTATTTGGATTAAAAATCTCTTTATTGAGGCAACTATTACAAATTGGCTTTTTTGCAGGTAGTTCTAACCCGTCTTCAAAATTAAGTTATATAATAAAATCTAATTCTAAGAAAATCTATTGATAAAATGTATCAAAATATATTGGTCAACTTAGAAATAGAACATGGTGTTTTCTAAATTCACCCTCTAATTTTTAGAACCCATCACTATAAAATGTGGGATGGTTACAAAGAATTGACAGACATCCTATTGAATAAGAACTTAAATTTAAAAAATTGCTAAAATTTGGCCTGCCTTCTCCTCTCTTTTATTACAAAGACATGAAGTTTTACACTATTTGGGGCAAAAGGCAAAAACTATTACCTTCCCTATTTCATGTAGCATTTGTAAGTTTAAGTTTCACTCTGTTTACTTCTTCCATCAATTAAAATGTTTGCTTAGAAAGATTTATAGGGTCATCCCAGTGGTTCTAAACACATGAAACATACCTTATCATATGTTTAAACCCACTTTTAAAGAGTGGGAAGAATCTGTAAAGTTTGTAAAATTATAACCATAGTCTTGAATATAGCAGAAAGTACTGTAAGTCAAGTGATTCAAATTATCAGCCACATAAGGAACTAGCATTTGATTATTATTTCAGGACTAGAGTCATGAAGAAGCAATCCAATTCAGAATAATGAATAATTTGTTTTGTGTGCACATGTGTGTATATGCATACATATGCATATTGTAAATGTATCTACTTGCTAAGTCCCAAGATCAGTTTTCAGTCTTCCTTTGATTTGACTTTTCAATGTCATTTTACATATTTAACTACTCTTTCATGCCTGAAGTATTTTGTTCCAGGCCCTTTGAAAGTACACTCATCTGGTTTTCCTCCTACGGTATTGGCTATTCTGACTTAATCAACTTAACTTGCTCCATTTTCTCATTCTGACCTCTACATGTCCTTTATTTATGTACATCTCCTAAGTGAACTTACCCAATCCCATATTATTTAGCCACCCAAACATGCTGCTGACATAAAAATTTCTTTTACTGATGTTTACCTCTCCTCTGAACTCCAATCATTTCTACTTGGCTATTCAAGAATCTCAACTCACATATGTAAGTAAAGAATAAACAAACAAAAAGATATTTTCTCCAATACACTTTGTATTCTTCAGACTCTGCCAGTTCAAGTAGTCGCTCAGGCCAAAGACCTAAATATATCTTGACTCTTCTTTTTCGTCACACATTTCCCTCATCATCTTGGCCATCAGCAATTCTGGCTCATATTGGCTTCAGAATTTTCATCATTTTGACAAACTTCCTCCATTTTCACCACTATCACCTCTGAATAAAACATTAGCATTGCTCAGAGACTACTATAATTTCTCTTTAATTTATTGTTTCTATATTTGCATATGTATGGTAACCCAATGGCCAGACTGATTTCTTTTTACCTTAGATCATGCTATTTTCATGCTTAAAAATCTTCTACATGGGGTGCCTGGGTGGCTCAGTCAGTTAGGCGTCCGACTTCGGCTCAGGTCATGATCTCATGGTTTGTGGGTTCAAGCCCTGTGTCGGGCTCTGTGCTGACAGCTAGCTCAGAGCCTGGAGCTTGCTTCAGATCCTGTGTCTCCCTCTCTCTCTGACCCTCCCCTGCTCACACTGTGTCTCTCTCTCTCAGAAATAAATAAAGCATTAAAAATAAAATTAAAAAAAAAACTTCTACAGCTTCCATTTATGCTTAGAAGAAATCTAAACTTCTTACCTAGACCTACATAGCCATCTATGATTTCATCCTTGTCTACTTCTCCAACATATTTCCCTAAGACTATGTTCCTTACTGGCAATGTTCTAGTTCAAAGTCATTCCCTCTCACCTTTACATATGTGTAATATTATCATCTGCATATCCTGGGCTTTCTGACTGGAATCACTCTCCCTAAATTTCCCTCCATCATTAGATTTTAAAACAGATTGCATCTTCACTGACTGTAGGGGCAAACCATTTATCACTATCCTATATCAGTTACTATTATATTCTACTTTATTGTTTTTTTTATTTCATGTTCTCTGGACTCATAGAATATATTATTGGCCAACCCCCACAAACCCAACTGTGACAATGGCCACAAGAGAATAGAGACTTTTCTTTTATTCAACACTGCATTTCCATCACCCAGATTAGTGCCCATATACAACAGATGCTCAGTAAATAATTCTTGAATATGTATATGTTTCTGCATATTGAAATATTATGTTTAGATAGTTATATATTTAAATATTTATCAGTCACTCACTGCATAAGGAATTTCCTTGGTAAACCAAATATAACAAAATCTAGCTAAATCAAAATTCTGAATTATGTAAAACTCAGGTGTAATAAGCTCCTGATTCAAAGAAAACATCAGAATTTTAGGGAAAAAGGGGCAAATAGCAACATACACCTATATAGTGATTTAATAAACTATTAAGAAAATAACTTTTATTCCATGTGTTTGGTTTACCTCGAATTGATTTGATTCCTTTATACATTCTCCATCTCTGCCTGTGAAAATCTAGAAATGTTCACAATGATAACTCTGAGCCTTTGTGAAATTCAAAGTGAGGAAATATTTTTGTTTTGATCTTTTGACTGTTCTGTCTGAGGTAAAAAAAAAAACATATTTGGGAATTTACAAATGGTTTTTGATGGTCAGAAGTAAAACAAATACATTAGTAATAATTTTTGTTATGGTTTTACTAAAGTAAGCTTACAAATTATTAACTGTTCTCTAAATGATATTGACAGCTGTATAAGGTACTATAAAATATCATATAAGGTCATTTTTTACCTTCTAAATTAAAAATAAATCCAGGGATCCCTGCAGCAATGAATATGGACTTCTTCTGAAGGAGGTGTCTCTGGCAAGTCAGCACCCTGCACTGATTTGGCATCAATATCAGGTTTATCAATATTAGATTTATCTTACAGGTGGGAAGTCAGAGACTTGGAAAAATCAAGATCCAGCCAGCTATAAGCTAGCTATGATGGATTGGAACCACTTCCAATTCTTAACCAACATTTAAAGTACCTTTATTTTTATGGGGAGGGAAGTAATTCAAATAAATGAAAATTGTTCATTCCACTTACTTGGCTAATCTTACTCAAAGACGATTTTCAAAATAGTGAAAGAATGTGTCTCTGTCTTCTAAACAAACATTTTCCCAAAAAATCAGTATATGAAGTTAAGGTTACAGGGTCACTCAAGGTCTCATTCTTAGAGGATATAAAAAAAGGGGGGAGGAGAACTTTGTAAATCATATTGGTTATAGAAGTGAAAAGAAAATCCTTTGAAGAATAGGTCATTGGTTTTGATATTAGGGAATAAGGTATGAGATGCACTTTGAGGAACTGTAACCTAACCAAGCAGCTCACACATAGTGGTTTTCATTAAAAAAGTTGCCATTTATCTTATCATGGCAAGTTTATCTTACCATGAGCTGTCATTGAAAGGATAGGGAAATACTGTGACTTACTGCAGCACAGCAGATATCAAAAAAAGACAGATGGCAACTTTTTAATGACAGACACTGTTCTCTAGGGCTTATTCACATCTTCAGACTTAGAAGCAGCCACCATCAATATCAACCTCTGGGGCTGAGCTGAAAGGAGGCATTAACAGAATAAATTCTATATTAGCATTAAAATCTTGCAATCGTGGGGAAAATTTTGATTTCCTATGGAAACTCCTGTTCATATTGGGGGAAAATGCTTGATAATAAGAGATAAAGTTTTATTTTAAGATTTTAATCTTTTTAAACAATGTATTTTTTTTTATAATATTTGTGAATTTTCTAAATCAAATCTAACACTTAAGAGCCTGTGGTTTTAAGCTACACATTCATGGAATCAACCTGCTTTTCTGTTTCTCTCACCTATAGTGTGAGGGAAAAAAAGAATATTCCCAACTCACAGTGCTGTATTACATATTCAAAAAGTAGAATAATAGAGTTTTTATGGTTACTGTTATTAGTATTAACTAATGAGGTCCACTGTATTTGATGTTCTATTCAGTAAATCAAAGTGAAACTCTCTAAATAAGGAAAGCAGTTCTAGTGATTGTCCCCCAAATGGAGACAATTTTAAAATATTCTATATTTAAATCAGTCAGTTAAATACAACATAAAACCCAGTAGCAGGCATTTTTGTCTCCTTTTGTACCATCAAGTGCTCACTGACTATGGAGAGAGAACTGTCCTTACTTCCTATTGAATCATTTCAGTTGAGCTAGCTAGCTCCTGGTCACTGCTCCCTTCCTCAGCCACTAAGAGCACTTATTATGCCACACATTTTGGTATTTCTTCATATGGTGCATTTCTATTAGTTTGTATCTGAATCTTTCTCTCACAACTAGTTAGATGTTCCTTCAGGGAGAGTATATGCTACATATGTTTTTCATAGGCTTCTGAAGCAACCTAGTCTAGTGTGAAGCAAGAAATTAAAACTCATTTATGATATTTTACCTTAAAACAAGGTAAAATGAATTTATATAGACTAAGTTTATGATATCATCATTCAAATTGTCTTCCCTATACCCTCAAATTGAATAGTGTGATGGAGAGACAAAATACTAAGCTCAAAAAAATATTCAAAATTGCAGTTTATAATTAATTTCTAGAAAAACCATTTAACCTCTTTGGTCCTCAGTTTCATCATCTGTTAAATAAGAAAACTGAAGAGGTGACCTTAAGATCCATTCCAGATTATTACTGATTATTATTAAAGTGAACGATGTTTGTAATGCAGTCACTAATTCAATGTACATTTCAAAATACTGGCCTAGAATATGTTCTAACTACATATAATGACACTAGTCATAGTCATCACAGTTTTAAACAAAGAAACCAGAGTAGCAAATGAAATCTGATCACTAGGTGTTTTACGTTCAAACACAAAATTTATATATGTCTATATGTATAGTTGGAAAGTCATTGCTTTCTAGGCTGCTTTTAACTCCCTTCCATGTTTCACTTGAAGCATTTTGCTTCATTTCATCATTTATCAGATGCTTAAAAACTCTAAAGAATGAAGTTAACTAATTGTCCATTAGATGCCATGGATCTTTCATCTATTTAAGAATGTCTCCTTGATGCAGTTCCTCTCATTAGACAAGTCTGTGAGCTTTGCTGTGCACTCACAGATGGTATCCCGGCTTCTGCAGCAATGGGCACTTAAGCTCCAGGAAGCCCTGTTTAGACAGGGAGGCTTTAATAGAGCAGTCCACATCCAACCTCTCACTCTTGTCTAAGTACCTGCTGGTGATGATCACTTTGCTTCCTGCTGCTCTAAGTGGAGTCATTAAGAGAAATGCAACTTTCAGCACTATTGGGAAAGGGTGGAATCATCTTCATCTGAAGGTCAGCTCCACCAAACATTTTCCCTGCCTACTTTCATCAATTTAATCATTATGAAGAAATCCAATAATTCTTTTTGTTAAAGAGTCCTAAGAGACTATTACCTCTCTATTTTTCTTCTCCCAGAACTTGGGGGAGGGGAGAAGAATAAACTAAATGTTATAAAATTAATGGCTGTTCCAACATATTTGTAGGGATATAGGTAAGATTATAGTATTTTCCAGAACACAGTTTGGCATTTAATATAATTAAATATGAGGATCAGTGTCTTCATTACCTCCTCAACCCTTTGCCTGGTGGTTACAGTGGACAGTGATAAATTATTACTTTGGGATTATCTTTATTGGAACAAGAATATAAGAAATAAACCTTGAGCAAAATGTGACAAAGAGGTTAAAATGAGGATAGAAAACTGACCACTTTCTATGCTAATTGAACATTACTGAAGAATAAGAAAAAATAAATTTAATGGTGAGTGAATAACTTCAGTTTTTTAAAATAGGTTTATTCACTGGTTTCCAGTTAATCCCAGAAGTGCTTATCAAGAAATTACAGGAATTGAGCTATATCGCTTCCTGGGAAATAGATCAAAGAAGCATCTGATGTGACATCTTTCCTCAGGATTCTGAAATCTACTTGGGTAAGAGGAGACAAGCATGTATAAAGAATAAAATGTATAAATGAATGTGAAACAAATAGAAGAAACTATAAACCAGCATAAAGGTAGGTACTACATTTAATGTAATCAAGCACAAAAATAACGTTTGAAGCTTATATTTGCAATATATAAGCAAGCTATTGAAGAGGTTGCTATTATTCATATTAATACCCTGTAGATAATTTTAGACTTGAAATGATTTTTGAAGAAGGAGAAAAAAGAAAGAAATTTTGGGTGAGAAAATACAATGAACAAAAGCTGAGCCAACTGTTTTTTAACTCAGGGAGTCCTACTGCAAACATTCGTGTGGGAAGAACCCTACCTCTTTATCTAGCTCCTGAAGAACTTTATCGCTTTATTGCCGACATGGTCTCCATGCCCATTTGTTTTATTTTTCCTTATTTCAATTGTATATTTATAAAATTGCACCCTCCACTTTCAATAGCCTCAGGGTACAAGTACCAATAAAATTCCCATTGATTAAAGTATTAAAATACATGAAAAGGAACAATAGCCAGCAGCAATAATGATTAAACACATAAGTATCAAACAAAACAAAACTGTATTAAAAACAACAGCCTCCTCAAATCTATCCCTTAAAATGTAGCAGGCCAGCTTAGAATGTAGGAAAAATTGAATGAATTGTAAGCCTACATATCACCCTTGCCAATGAAATAATAGTAAAACTTTCAGATTACTCTTTGGCTCCCCTTCTGTGTGCCTCTGTTTCTCTAGCTGATAAATGGGAGGGATGCTGCTCATCACAGAAAAAAAAAAAAAAAAAAAAAAAAANCAAATGACTTAAAAGTGGATCAGTATAAATATTAGTTGTTCTTAGCATTACTTAGCATTCTAACATTTTTAAAATACTTAATTCCCGATTGTGTCCTTACTCTGATAATAGAATCTGCATTTTTAGAGAAAAACTCTGTGGATGTAGATGCTAAATATCATAAATATTAAAAAAGCCACGAAAATACAGTACTTATACCTTTCTTATTTAATTAATACTCATAGCTTATGACAGTATCAGAGGTAAAATGACCCTATCTTATATTATATATTCCAAACTTTACTAGGCTCATTTCTAAATACCTTTATTGAATCAAAAGAGACTGAATGATACCAAATTTTGTGTTAAGACTTCAAAAGCCATGAACATGAGTCTGCATAGCCACTTTTCCACCTAGACTAGTAAACACAACACCACAGATGAACTTATCTCCCAAGAAGAACAATAGTCTTACATTGTTTTAAGCCTTTATTTCCAAGTTAAACTCTTGTACAAAACTATTCTTTATTATAATATTCAGAAAGTCTACTTCAAACACACTTAGCAGACATTCATGTGCACAAATATCCACATAGCATCTGCCATTCTGACTGCTCTGGATGCCATGTCATCCTCATTCTCATGTTTTAGAAAGAGGGGACATCATTGGTCCTTATCCTCATTTCAAAAATATGTTTGGGAATAATGCAAGAAAATTTCAGAACAACTATACATACAACACTAGTGATAAGAACATCTGGTAGAGATGTAATGTTTCCATGCTTCATTGTGTCCTTTGGATATTACTTAAATATCTAATTTCAACTAAAATCTTTACTTGTCTACCTCCTTATGCCATTCAATCAGCAATGCAGAGAGTAATCCTAGTATCTCTTATTTTCCTAACAGACAGATATTTATTAAATGCCTGTTAATAAAATTGATTATTGTAGACTAGGAGTTACAGGAATAAACAAAATAAACTAGAGTTTGATGAGACAAAATAAACATAGAAACACCAATATGTAATATATCAGGTGATGATAAATGTTTGGAATGAAAATAAAGCATGACAAGCAAACAGTACAGCGAAGCAGGTAAAAGAAAGTAATCTTAGATAAATTAGGACAACTTTATGCAGAGACCTAGAGAAAGTGAGCAGACATCTGTGAGAAGAGTGTTTTGTTAAGAAAAATATGTATAATAAATAACAACAAGGGCAACTGGGTGGCTCAGGTGGTTAAGCATCTGACTCTTGGTTTCAGCTCAGGTCATGATCTCATGGTTCTTGTGTTTGAGTCTGGCATTTGGCTGTCTCAAAAACAAAACAAAACAAATGAACAAAGAAACAACACTTTTCAGGACTCTAAAAGTATTCTTTAGACTTTTGTGAAATAGGAAGATGGCAAATGAGTTCAGCAAAATTCATTATCCTAATGTAAATTCTTGTAACCCATTATACATTATGAAGAATTTTCATCTCATCATCTGATTTATGTTTACGAAAATCTAGTGCAGTACATATCATAGATATTGTCCTCCATTTTCAGATGAAAAAACCTGGATTCATGTATTTGATTCTGGTATCCAAGCTATTGGGAGGGAAATGGTAAGTCTCAAAGCTAAGTTTATTGACCTAGTACTTTTTCCCATACTCTACACATTCTCTGTTCAGAAGGTCATACTAATACTTAGTAGATTCTTTCCAACTGCCAAGTCTGTATCATTAAGAATTTATTTTCAAACAATGTATATAAAATACGTGTATGTTCACATTAACACAGAGAAAAATATGAGATATTTATTTATTTTAATTTATTTAAATTCAAGTTAGTTAACATATAATGTAGTATTGGTTTCAGGAGTAGAACCTGGTGATTCATCACTTACATATAAAACCCAGTGCTCATCCCAACAAGTGCCCTCCTTAGTGACCATCACCCATTGAGCCCATCCCCCTGCCCACCTCCCCTCCAGGAACCTTCAGTTTGTTCTCTATATTTAAGAATCTCTTATGGTTTGCCACTCACTCTGTTTTTATCTTATTTTTCCTTCCCTTTCCTATTTCCATCTGTTGTGTTTCTTAAATTCCACATAGGAGGGGCATCTGGGTGGCTCAGTCAGTTTAGTGTCCAACTTCAGCTCAGGTCATGATCTCACAGTTCATGAGTTCAAACCCTGCATTGGGCTCACTGCTATCAGGTTCAAGCCCACTTTGGATACTCTATCCTCTCCCTCTCTCTATTCCTCCCCTGCTCACACTTTCTCTCTCAAAAATAAATAAAGCACTAAAAAAAAATAAACACATATGAATGAAATCATGATATTTAAAGGATCCCTTAAAAGCAGGGCATTCACAGAATAATACATGAATTGAGAAGAACTCAAAGAAAGGAGAAGTCCTAATGAAAACAGCGTAATTTTTAGGGAAAAGATAACTTCAGATTATTTATTTATCACTTCAAATACTATAAAACAAGAAATCCCACAAAGGAAGCTTGAAGGAGTAGAGAGTCAGGACCACTACACACCTTGCAGAGACTGCATTACAAAGTGTCTAAGACTTGTGGTGAAAAGTTTAACTCAAAGAGAACACTGAGACTAACGCCGCTCATATAGTGAGAGACTCCACACCCAGAAGATGTCCTGAAACTGATGAAGGGACAATGCAATAAAAAGTACAATTCGCTACTACATTCTTTTTGTTGTTGTTAGGAAGATGGGCCACTAGTAGCCCGATCAATCAATCCACAAGTGCACTGACAGTGACAATAAATACTCTCTGTACTCCACATGATGGTCTGCATGCCCAGTCCCTGGTAAACCAAGCCAACTCAGAGAAAAATGTAAAACTGAACGTATTTCTCTTCAGTAACTTCAGCTTTAGATATGAATTTTCTGAACACATATGTGGGCACACACACATACACGTTTATCTCTGTACCGCACTTTAGACAAAGTTCTCATTGCTATCTGTTCACTTGTCTTTCTGAATGTAATCTCAGAATAAAAGCGATAATGGAAAATGGGTTCAAAATGTATAATTTTCACATAGAAATATATGTGCTACAAACACTTCCACAAATGTGAAGCTGCTTTGTCTCCAAGTAGCTTAAATTGGGATGTATCAGTGAGTAGATGATGTGTATGTGTATATGAATGTGTCCGAGTGTTTCTTTTAAAAATGTTTAATAAATACATTGTTCACAAAGCGATGACTTGTTGCTTTTCTTGAAAGATGTAGGTTTACTCCTCTAGGCAATCCTCTAAAAGGCGGGGTGAGGGGAACGTTTCTTCCTGATGAAATATGCTGCACTGAACAAATCCAAGAAACTTCGGCAAAGATTATATACTCCTGACAGCCCAAATGTGATAAGTATATCAAGATTTAGTGTCCCTTTATTAGTTTCTCTTACAAGAGAACACCACAGCTGCCAAATCTGAATCATTACCCTCATTTTTCCTGATATAATCAGTATGAAAATGGTGACTACCTGGATATTGCCTCAATGTGAGCTTTTCTAACTAAATAAGGTGAGATCAACCTTACTGTATCACTCACTGATTAGAGTTCTGATTAATGCCTCTTCTTTTATTTCTATTCCCCAGGTTGAGATAATGCATATGCTCCTGAATTACTGGGTCTGGCACCTGTTTCTGAATCAGATTCTTTCTAATATGTTTGCTGAGAGTTTGGGGAACCCATAGGTTTCTGGGAAAGTTTAATTACTGACAGACTCTGCCCTTTCCTCTCTCTTTTATTTTCCATAACTTCAGACTAAAACTAATGCCCCAAAGCTGTGTAGTGTGCTTATTTCGTTACATTGAACAATGTCCTGGTCCAAAACAGCATTGGTCCAGCAGCTCTAAATACAGATACTTTACATTTTCTCCTGAAACACTTTTGAAGAAATAAGACAGAAAACATTAAAAACTTACCACTCCTAAAAATTCAACTGATAGAAAATATTTTGCTATTATCTGAAAAGATTTGGAATTAAGGATAGAGACAATTGAGCTTAGTTGAGAAAATAATAACTCTCCTGTTACTCACTTCTTTAAGTGGAACAGCCTGTTACCCTGGGAATAAAATGGGAAGAAAGAACCGCTCCCCAAAATCCAGTAAACATTAACAGTAAGAGAAGAAAGCAGCTTCTGTTCAGTGCAACCACACTGCTTTCTTCAATGGACAGATTTAAATGTCTACTCCCCATGCCATAATATCATTTTTATCTTATGCCCATCTTATATTTTTTAATAGTTTTTAAAAATTTATTTTGGGGAGAGAGAGAGAGAGAATGACTGGGGGAGGGGCAGAGAGTGAGAATGCCAAGCTGACTCTGTATGCTGTCAGCATGGTGTCCTACATGGGGCTCAATCCCACAAACAGTAAGACCATGACCTGAGCTGAATCCAACGGTCAGATGATTAACTGACTGAGCCATCCAGGCTATTATGTCCCTTTTAATACTGTGTTTATTTTTAAAAACAAGTAGAAAGTAGGGCAGAAAAGGCAGGGTGAGTGATGGGAAAGATGCCATGGAAGGTTTACTTCCCACAAATAGGACACTGAAAGTTTTTGTCTAAGTCAAACATCTTATGATGAGTATAGCTTACATCCAATTTTCACTAAAGAAAAACAAGGAACAGAATCTACTATTTTATATCAAGGGTCAGCAAACTATAGCCTATGGCCACTGTCTATTTTTATAAATAAAGTTTTACTATAACAGTCACAATCATCCCTTTACGTACTGACTGTAGTGTTTTCACACTACAACAGCTGAGCTGAATAACTGAGACAGACACTATGTGGCCCTCAACACCTAAAATATTTAAAACCTGGTCACTAACAGGAAAAAAAATGCCTACCCACTCCAGCGTACCTTATGATTAAATTATCCATAGATGGTTCAAGATTCAGGGATGTTTGTTGCTTAAGGTCTCTTTTTCTGTCTCTGTCTCTGGCCCATTTCCCTTTCTCAGAACTCTATTCCAACATGTTAGTTCCATGCCCATGCAGGCTTTGCCTACATGGTTACAAAGAATGTCATTGGTAGTTTCAAATTCATCCTATCATATTGGCAACATTTGATAAGCAAAATATTTTTCAAGTAAGTGTAGCACAAACCTGTGGAGGCTTCACCCCCTTGAAGCTATTCACTGAGGACAGTGTGATTAGGAAGGTCTGTGTCACAGATTCTCTGGGAGGGACACAGCATGGTGAGGCTAACTGAAATCCCATATAATGAGCATGGCCATTACTGATTTATGGATGACTGGCAGATTAAGGACAAGGGGCCAGATATGAAACATGTTCCTTTCCATGCCAATGAAGAGGAAAGGAAGAGTGCTGGGAGTTCAGTGTAATTAGGTTTGTAGTTTTTGCTTGCTATACAAAGGGTTAAAACACTAGGCCATGTGTTTACGTCCCTCAAACTATCAGACACTCTAATTGAATAGATATTTAATACTAGCAATTGGATCTGCTATGACTGTAACAGAAAGTTTAAACCAGAATCAAAAAGGACAATGTGAAATTAAAAACAACAACAACAAAACTTGTTCACACATTCTATATATTGATAAACATAAAATATGTATTTTTTCTAATTTCATATATTTATTCAAACCTACTGAGTACTAATCATGATTGTGGCATGCTCTGTTTTTAGGTAGTGAGTTTAAGAAAGTGAGAAGACACTAAGAAACATATTACTTAGACTATAGATAAATCCCTAGAAAACTGGTCATGACTTACAGGTCTTTAAAGTTTTCTATAAACTCTGTGTTAAGGAGAAAAATATCCATTCTGAAATCTCAAAATAAAAGCATATCTCTTATTATTAAAATTATCAAAGACAATTTTGGAGATCTGTATGTTTTCATAACAGCACATATTATGCTTTGTGATGGCATTAACCAGAGAAAAATACCCTCATGGAGAGAATGGATTAAGGCATGGTAATCTGATATGGGAAGATAATGAGATGAATGCAAAGATGATAAATTGAAATGAGATAGGAGACCACTGACAAGAAAGTTTAATATATTGCTTAAGAGAATGGGCTTTGGGGTTTAATGAACCTCATGTCATTTCCAGGCTTTTGTGTAATTTAAATTCATAAAGCTTCAGTAAATTAATATGAAAATAGTATATACTTTATCATTTTTTTAATGTTTTTATTTATTTCTAGGAGAGAGAGAGAGACAGCGTGAACAGGGAGGGTCAGAGAGAGAGGGAGTCAGAGACTCCGAAACAGGCTCCAGGCTCTGGGCCGGCAGTCAGCACAGAGCCCGACGCGGGGCTCGAACCCACGAACCGTGAGATCACGACCCAAGCGAAAGTCGGACGCTTAACCGACTAAGCCACCCAGGCGCCCCTATACTTTATCATTTTTAATGGTTAAGAATTTAGTTTTAAAAATACATAAATATATAGAGAGAATATAAAAACTGACCAAATGCTACAAAAAGAGTAATAGATCACAAATAAACAGAATATTTAGGTATATATCACAAATAAGATCAAGTAGACTAATTATCAAAATAAATGTAAATTAATTAAAATCTGCTTGATAAAATCTTTATAAAATCTAAAATATAAAAATACCAATTTTGAAATTGGAGGAAAAATTATGACTAAGAAGAAACATTTTTAAAGAGATGACAGAATGAATGATAATAAATTAAATGAATAATATTCACTGGGCAGTATGGAAGAAGATAATAAGAATAAAGTACAGATATTAATTTTTAGACTAAGTAAAATTAAAGCAAGTTCCTTTAAGAGCAATAAAAAGAGTCTATTCACAATATATAGAGCTTTCATACAGAAAAGTTAAACAATTATCCATAGCAATTCATTTATCAACTTCTATTATCAACATATATATTTATATAGATATGTTGATTATATATATATTCATATTCTTTATGAAGCCTCCAAAATACATCTATCAGCATTAGACATATAAAGTAAATGCAACAAATATTCAATGTGGAAGTATTTTATTATAGCAATTAAAAAAGAGTGAAAAGACTTCTAGATGTGACCTAGTAAAAAGTAATGACCTTGACTGCCCACTATAAACTACTGGAACTGGACAAAAATGTATGGAACTATTTTTATGTGTTGGACAACAGGCAACATAGCACTGGAATCATGGGTACAGGAAAATAAATGAGATGAGCTCAATAGTCACCTCAGCTTTCTCTGTGGAGGAAATTTCTAAACCATGGGGGAACCCACAACATGTCCAAAAGGAGGAAGGACTCATGCTGCACCTAGTGATTTTGCTGAGTTGAAGAGATGGAGACTGGAATTCAGGGAGGAGAAGGCAGATGGAAGCTGTGGAGAAGAAATACAAATAAGATGGACTACTTAGGGAGACTTTCAAAAATCACCAGGAGGTCCCCTTGAATCTTGGATACGTACAAGCATATGAAGAAACAGAGTTAAAACTCCACAAAGCTGGTCAAAGAATGTCCAGGGTTAATACACATGGTAAAAGAATGAACATTTTCCATTTAAGATTGAAGGAGACAAAGAAATTCTGACAATTTCTGATTAACATTGTATCTGAGTCCTACTCAGAGAAATAAAACAAAAATAAACTATACATATGTTTTATTTTATAACAGAAAATATTGACAGAACTAAAAGTGTATTAGCCATATTCCTATCACAATTTTGGTTTCTGATACTTAATGTACTAGTGTCAGTAAATGATAACACAAATATTCAATTAGGTTATAGAATATTTGAATAGCAATATCTAAAATAAAATTGCCCAAATGACATTTATGCAAAACTAACAATGCAAATACACAACCCCTTTAAGTGCAGAAAAAAAAGTAACTGACATAGACCATAAACTGAGCCACAAAAGAAATCTCAACAAATTTCAAAATAATGAAATCATAAGCAGAATGGTTTCTGTTAATATATACTCGAAAATATAGGGCGCTTGGGTGTCTCAGTAGGTTGAACATCTGACTTTGGCTCAGGTCATGATCTTATGGCTCATGAGTTCGAGCCCTGTCTTGGGCTCTGTGCTGACAGCTGGGAGCCTGTAGCCTGTTTTCGGACTCTGTATTTCCATCTCTCTGCCCCTTTCCTGCTCATACTTTGTTTGTGTCCCTCTCAGAAATAAAAAGAGAAATTAAAAAATATAGCAGCAAAAATTATGTGTCAGAGAAAATATTAAGTGAAATTTGAAAAATTAATTTAATATAAATAATAATAAATCAGTATACTATCATTTGAGGGAGGCAGCTAGAGAAATTATTAGAAATTTATACTTTAAAATGCTGTTATTAGAACAGAAGGAAGTTTTACAATTAATAATCTAAGCTTCAAACCTGGAAAAATAGAAAATTCTGTAGAAATAAACCCAAACTAAGTAGAAGATAAATAATAAAAATAAGAGAAGAAAAATCGGTGTAACAAAAAATGTTAAGACAATAAGAAAACTCAACAGAAGTGAAGTATTTTTTATATGTGTCAAGAAAATTGAAAAAACCAGGAAGAATGATAAGGAATAAAGGAGAGAAAATAAAAATTTTAAGATTAGAAATGAAAGTGAGACCATTCACAAAAATTTTGTAATATAAGTAAATTATATTTAACATCAATAAATCTTATTGATACAATCTCAAGAAAAGATTTACAAACTAATCCACACCTTTATTTGTCCAAACTTCATTAATTTTTTTTTCAAACTTTGTTAATTTTTGACAATAGTAGCAAGGCAAGNAAAAAAAAAGTTTCCACACAAGAAGCTGGAAAAATTGAATATCGGTATGAAGAAGAAGAAGAAAATAACAAACAAACAAACAAAAACCCACCACTCTACCTGATATCATACACAACTAAAAGTTAAAGTGTAAGAAACAAAGTATGGGAAAATATTATGTAACTCTGTGATAAACAGATTTTTTTTAGATAACACATAAACGACTAAGAACAAAAGGAAAATAATAATACACTAGACTACATTATAATTAAATACAGCTGTTCTTCCAAATAAATCATTTAAAAAAAAAACAAATTGAGAGAAAATATTTCCCTAAATATATCTGAATGGGTTTTATCAGAATATATTGATAACTTCTACAAATCAATAAAAGACAGGGATCTAAAAATGCAAAATACTTGTGAACTTCATAAAATAAGACAAAAGAGTAATGAACAAGCACATTTAAAAGATATTGCCATTGCTACATATCAGAAAATATCAAATTCAAACTATGTGATAACACTTCACATCCTGTAGGATTTACAAATACTGATATTTCATTATTAAATACTCTTGAGGAAATACAAGAACTAAAATCTCATAATTTTTCCATTCAAGTTATGAATGCAGCAACCACTTTGAACCATCAGATATTTTTTATGTTAAAAACAGAACTTATTTGTAATGTAGCAATTCTGCTCTTAGGCAGTTACCCAAGAAAAATGAAAACTTATGTCCTGAAAGATAATGCATTTAGCTTCCATTTAGAAGTTAAAAAAAATAATAATTGCAGCTACATGCAACCAAATATAGGAATATCAAATTTTATGTTTACCTAACCAAGCCAGAGACAAAAAAGTACTCAGTTATACACTCTTAGAACTGATAAAATTCTATGCTGATATAAATCAACGTAGTATTTAGGGGATGGGAACTGCCTGAAAACCGTCTGAGTTGATGGGAATTTCCATATTTCCATCATGGTTGGTTGAGTTGGTGGTTACACTTGTTTATGTACTAGTCATCAAACAGCATGCTTAAAACACATTCATATTATTTTTTTTTAAGTTTATTTCTTTTGAGAGAGAGAGAGAGAGAGAGCACATGCACACATATCAGTTGGAGGGAGGGCAGAGAGAGAGGGAGAGAGAGAATTCCAAGTAGGCTCCTGCTGCCAGCACAGAGCCCTATGCTGTCTTGAACTCATAAACCCTGATATCATGCCCTTAGCTGAAATCGAGTTGGACACAACTGACTAAGCCACCCAGGCACCCTGCATTCATTTTAAATTCTGTACAATTTGCAATAAATAATAAAAAAATAAGAAATGAACAAATAAATAAAAAATAAAGAAATTCACAATTACTCCTGGGTGACTACTCCTTTTCTACAAGAGGATTCAGGGTAAGTACATGCTTAGCTTAAAATTCCAGGCCTGTCTCTTCCAGTTATAACCATGGCAGATTTACTCAACTTTTCTTCATCCAAATTTTCTTATCACCCCTAAAATGGGATTCCTGCTGGATTAAAATATACTGAGCACACACAACAAAACCTGGAACATAGTCTAAATAAAATGCATAATAAATATTGCTAATTTTTAAATGTCACAAAAACTGAAAATAAACATAGATCAAAGTGTGTAGGGTTTTGCCAAAGTACATTCATAGCTTCACATATTTTCATTGTTAATAATGTAAATAGTACTGAAATATATCTTTTACAAGAAGTTTGTAAAATAATAGTTACTTAAGGACAACCTGATACACAGGAAAAATAAAATAAAATAATGAATGAATATGTAGTTAAAATAAATATTATGTACACTAAATTAAAAAACCTCTTATTTAAAGTAAAATAAAAATATGCAAAATTATACCTTAATGAGAGATCAAAGAAAAATAATCTAAGGCAAGAAGCTNTGCCACAGGAATAGAAAAAGTGAATAGCAAATAATTTCCACAAACTACAATTTGTTTGAGAAGATAAGAAAATCTCAAAACTTTCCAAAATAATTTTTTAAGATTTTTAGGTTTATTTATTTTTGAGACAGCAAGTGAACAAGAGAGAGAAGTGGGGGGGACAACAGAGGGAGAGAGAGAGACAGAGAGACGAGAGAGAGAATCCCACACAGGCTCCCCACTGTCAGTGGAGAGCCCAACATGGGGCTCAAACTCACAAACCACAAGATCAACACCTGAGCCAAGATCAAGAGTCGCATGCTTAACCAACTGAGCCACCCAGGTAACCCTCACCAAATAATTTTTTAAACATGTATTACACTACACATGTAATGATCATTTCTATCTTCGAGGTTTTTTGTGTGTACATGTGTATATTAAAAATCTTAGATAAAATATTTATTGAATAATTTTAACAATATGTCAGTTGAATCATTCTGAAGAAAGATCCTTATCTCAGAATTCAGATTTAATATTAAAAAATTTATACTTTAATCATTGGAAATTCTGTAAGCACACTGCACAAAAAGGGTCCATAAGGAGAAATATGATACAATAAATTTCAAAAACATATTATTATCTTAAACAGCATTAAAATACCCATAAGTAACTGAAAATAGATGTGTACTTCACAATGCAGATATACATATAAATTGTTACAGACTTAAAAGTAACCATATGATATGAGAGTTCTCAATAAAGTTGTAATCACTATTTATTATAAAAAAGTTTCAGGATTTTGGTTAATTTAATGGGACATAAAATAATATTAAGGGTAATAATTAATGAAAATAAGGAAACAAATTATCACTGTAAATAATATTTCTAAATTATATATGTAGAAAATAAAACATAGTATACAGAAATAAGTATAAAACTAATAATATAATTTAGTGTCTCGAGTAGTGGGCATGTCTATGTATCATAAATAAACAGGTAAAATATTTAACACTGTCTTGCAAAAAGCAACATAATTTATATTGTAATTAAGTCAGTCTATGAAACTAAATGTATAATCCCAATAATTATATTACTATGATGTATTTATTTAGTTATTTAAAGCAATGGAACAGGAATGACAGTGGTTAATATTGGGTTGATTTTGAGGGATTGATTTTTAAATTTTCTAAAAATAGATACAAAAATAATTATTTCTAAAGAATAGTAATATGAATATTTGGGATACCAATTAGGTCATAATTATTAAAATAAAATATGATGAACATCAGGCTTGAAGATCCCTGAGTAGACAAAACCACTTAAGTAAAATAAGCAAAACTTATTCTAGTTTATTTCATGAGCATGAGGGAAACTTGACTGAATTATACCTTGTAAGTGGTTGTGATCATCATAAATGAAATTTCAGTCATCTTCCTAAAATTGTATGAGAAAATCACTTTTAGGCAATCCCCTTCCATGTGGAAGCCTCCCTGCAATAAGCAATCATTGTAAATTTTAAACACTTCCTCATCTCTACTTTGATAGCCCTCCTGTGACATCATGCCTCTTAGCTTATTACTTATTTCAAGTTTGAAGTATCCCTGTTTGTGAACAGTTTCTTTCCTGCTCAATAAAATATTCATATCAAGTAAAGCCCTCTGAATTTTCTTTTGACATAATAAATGAAATGACAGTAAATGAAAAAATTAATATAGAATAAAATGAAGTGTTTTTTTCCTGAAACAGACATGTGTATTAATGTGTGTAGCATAATTTACAATAAAGGCAATATTCCCTATAACTGGGAAACAATTTAAAAATCAAGAAAGTGTTCAATTAAAAAGTCAAGTTAGAATTTTAGCTCATACTATATTAGAAAGCAAATCTGTGGTAAATTAACAAGTTAAAAACATCACAAAATTAAATGAAAGTAAACACTTGAATTTACAGGTAAAAACTGATTTTACAATAGACAAATATTAGGGGACTGAATATTTGGGTGGCAAATATTGGGTGGCTCAGTCAGTTGAGTGGTGGCTCTTGATTTCATCTCAGGTCATGATCCCAGGTCTTGGGATCAAGCCCCACATCATTTGCTTAAGATTCTTTCTCCTTCTCTGCACCTCTCTCCCATTCATGCTCTCAAAAAAAAAAGAAAAGAAAATGAAAAGAAAAAGAAAAAAGAAGAAATATTTTTTTTCAAATGTTAAGAACAAAAAGGAGAATATAAATATGTTTTACTACCTTATAGGAAATATCTTCTTATAGGAAAATATTAATGTTTTACCATCTCAAATTGTCTTTATTTTAAAATTTGACAAAATAATGAATGCATAAGTGACAAAATTTGAAAATATTTTAACATAATTGAGAAAATGTGAAAATCCTTCTTAAGAAGTTTTAAGAATTAATGAGAAAACTCTTAAGTTCACAAAAGAGAGAACAATAATAAATTGTGTAGATATTTCAGGAACAAATGGAAATGTCTAATAAAATATGAAAGTTATCTGCCAACACTATTTTCATCACCTTCCCATGGAAGAGTAAATACACTATTTCAGGGTATCTATTTGTCAAGATGAATCAAGGGACATATAAATGATAATATCCTTTAAACTAGTGATTCCTTATCAGGATTATATAAAAATCACAAAGTACATGGATGTACAAATTTTATATTTACTAACATAGAAAAGGGGAACAAATGATGAACAATATTGAGTGCCTGAATAAGTTGATATTCAAACCAGGGATTGCTGAACAGCCAATTAAAATCATATACGAGAACTTTTTATAAACAGAAAACATATTCACAATATATTATGGGAAATCAATATATGAAGATTTAAGTAGATTAGATTAAGATAATTGAAATTGTCAATGTCTGGAAGTTTTGATCTAAAAATGGTAATATAAGATTCAATTTAATAATAGCATGATTTTCAGATTCATGCAAAAGCTCTAAAATATTTAGAGCTATTTAAAATGTAATTATTAGGACATTTCTAGGATTTCAAATTGTTGAAAAATACATTTATTATTTTATATAATAAAAAAAGTTAAAATATACACCCTGCTTAAAAAATAAACTCATTAACTTTTTTTTTTTAACACATAGTTTATTGTCAGGTTGGTTTCCATATAACACTCAGTGCTCATCCCCACAAGTGCCCTCCTCCATGTCCATCTCCCCCCTNTATCGAGTTCTCTGATTTGCTTATTTTAGCCACTGTGACTGGCGTGAGATGGTATCTCAGTGTGGTTTTGATTTGTATTTCCCTGATGAGGAGGGATGCTGAGCATCGTTTCATGTGTCTGTTGGCCATCTGGATGTCCTCTTTGGAGAAGTGTCTGTTCATATCTTCTGCCCATTTCTTCACTGGATTGTTTGTTTTTTGGGCGTGGGGTTTGGTGAGTTCCTTATAGATTTTGGATATTAACCCTTTATCTGATATGTCATTTGCAACTATCTTTTCCCATTCCATTGGTTGCCTATTACTTTTGTGGGTTGTTTCCTTTGCTGTGCAGAAGCTTTTAATCTTGATGAGGTCCCAACAGTTTATTTTTGCTCTTGATTCCCTTGCTTTTGGGGATGTGTCAAGTAAGAAATTGCTGTGGTTGAGGTCAGGGAGGTTGTTTCCTGCTTTCTCCTCTAGGGTTTTGATGGTTTCCTGTCTCACGTTCAGGTCCTTTATCCATTTGGAGTTTATTTTTGTGTATGGTGTGAGAAAATGATCTAGTTTCATTCTTCTGCATGTTGCTGTCCAGTTCTCCCAGCACCATCTGTTAAAGAGGCTGTCTTTTTTCCATTGGATACTCTTTCCTGCTTTGTCAAAGATTAGTTGGCTGTACACTTTTGGGTCCACTTCTAAACTCATTAACATTTTGACATCTGCCCTTTCTCTCTCCCTCCCTCCCTCACATATACACAACACACACACACACACACACACACATACATGTACAAACAACATATGCAGAAAACACAAAATCCATTGAACAACTCCTATGTGTTCTCAGCTAGGTGGGATTGTTTTTTAAGGAAATCCAGAGGAGCCTAAACAGATGTTATGCACTTTAACAATTTACTAAAAAAGATGGCACAAATATATGTAAAACATTAGATTAATAATTTGAATTTTGCATATTGGAGAGGTTTTACTGAACTTCAGACTTGAGTTTGTGAAAAATAGGATTTGGTTAAGTAGAGATTATAAAGACTTCCTAACAGAAGCGCTTGGTTAGTTCCTTAAGAAACTAAGCAATATAATTTGGATACCTAGATAAAACCATTCTCTAGTTCACATGCTTTGCCAATGGAGGGTCAACAGAATCATAGTTTGCTGTGAAAGATGGCATGGTAATTGTGGGGCCTTCAATAAGTAACATAAAATGCAATCATGAAGCAGCCTCCAGAACCACTCAGCCAGGAAATGTTGAGATGCATTCTGCACCAGAAAATAGCAGCTGTCTTAAAAACAGTTTCTTATTGATTAGAGAGTAAGGGAGGCAATTTTTAAGGCCCACTCCCTGGAAACTTTACCATGTTGTTTGTCACCATGAAAATGTGTGTAGTTTGTTCCAGAAAAATACATGTAACAGTGGAAGAAATGGTAAGATTAAGAATCCAGACCCTTGCCTTATTTCTAGCCTCCTAACAATGATAAACCTATTGCATAGTACTCATCAGGTCTCCCTAGGTAAATTCCTTCCTGTGGCTCAAAAATCCTATCTATATGCCGAGGACTCCAAAATCTATATGTCCATTCTCAAGGACTTCCTGAATCACCAGGAACAGCATCTACTCAAAATACCTTTAATGACCTCAAATATACTTATGGTACATATTCAAAAGACAGCTCTAAATTTATACTATAAATGTGTACCCCACACATGTCTTCCCTCATATTAGTTCAAAGGCACTGTGTCATTGCTCAAGACAAAAATCTAAACATTATCCTTTCCCCTATAACCAATCCACCAGGAGATTCCATCAATTTTACCTCCAAAACATATTATAAATGAGTCTACTTCTCTCAATCTTTACCCATTAACTTTCATATCAACCCATTTCCTAAAAGATTTCAGTTGACTCCTGTTAGCTTCCCCCTTTCTTGTCCCTAATATCCATTTAAAATATACCATCCATACTTATCTTTTAAAGATGAAAATCAGATTATATGACCATTTTAAAGATTGCAATAGCTGCCCATTGCACTTTATATAAAATCCAAACAACCAACTCTTGCCTTAGAAAATCCTATGAAAATACTGACTTCTATCTCTAATCTCACCTCAAGGACTTTCTCCTCATTTCTACATTCAAGCATTGTCTATTTTATTTCATTCTGCACATTTTGCAAGCTGTTTCCTACCTAGGAGAGAGAGAGTAATCCCCCCATATCTGCAGGGGATACATTCCAAGATTCCCAGTGGATGCCTGAAACTGTGGATAAGATGGAACAGTATATATGCTGTATTTTTCCTATACATACATACCTATGATAAAATTTAATTTATAAATTCTGGGAGCACCTTGGTGGCTCTGTTGGTTCAGTCTGACTTCACTTCAGGTCATGATCTCGCAGTTTGTGAGTTAAAGCCCCGCATCAGGCTCTGTGCTGACAGCTCAGAGCCTCGAGCCTGCTTCAGATTCTGTGTTTTCCTCTCTCTCTACCCTTTCCCCACTCATGTCTCTCTCTCTGTCTCAAAAATAAAAATAAACATTTAAAAAATACAAATTCTGTACAATAAGAGATTAACAGCAACAATATAGACAATTAAAACAATAATAGTATAATAAAAGTTATGTCAATGTGCTCTCTCTTTCTTTCTCAAAATATCTTATTGTACTGTATATACCTTCTTGTGATGATAAAATGCCAATGTGGTAAGATGAACTGAGGTGAATGATATAAACACTTATGGTAGCAATAGACTCCTACAGATCTTCTGACAATCGTCAAGAGGATCGTCTGCTAACAGACAGCAATTGATCATGAGTAACTGAAATCACACAAAGCAAAACTGTGGATAAGGAAGGACTACTGTCTTATCAGAGTTCACCAATATCTAGTTCTTTTATGACTCTAGTCTTGTGCAGTTTCACTTCTATGTCCTCCCTTTCAGTTGAGCGGGATGTTTGATTAAGATGTGACCAAGAAAATGTAAGCAGGAGTGGCATGGTATTTCCAGGCTTCATCAGTGAAAAGCCTTTATATGATTCTCTAATCTTTCTTTCCTTGCCTTTCCATCCATAAAACCCTTGTGTTGCACGTGGCACAGCCAAATACCATGGGATCGCAGGCAGGTAAAGCCTAAGCTTGAGATCGAACAGGCAGGATGAAGCAGAAAACTTCCCAACCCCTGCTGAATAAGCACCATAAGAACTAATCTCTTACATGTTAAATAATGATAAAATTAGCCTTTCCTAACTAATAAATCACCTTAGGGTCATTGAATGAACTATTATCTTTGCCTAAAAACAAACAAACAAAATTATTCTCACTTATCATTCCATACTTCAATTCTGGTCATTTATATCTCATCAGAAATACATGCTATGATAACACAATAGAATTTAGACCCATCTACCTGGTATTCTATATAATGTCACTCTTAAAAATTCTCTAAATATCTCTGATAGTTTTCTGGCTCATTTATTTATTTATCTTCTTATTCTATGTCTCCCATGAGTTCTAATAAAATGAACCTAAGTTCTGTTGGCTGCTTTATCCCTAGGATTTTATGAAAGCCTGGATCATAGAAAGTGATTAAAAATATCTGTCAAATGAGCAATTATTGTTTTTCTTATATTGTATTGAAGATTCTAACATTAGGATTTTATTTTTATGGTACCAAAGTAACAAAGTCAAAAGGTCAACGATTACCTGCCGAATCAGTTCAACTAGTGTTTGAGAATCCTACAGAATTCTATCAAGGCCTTTGGAAGAGTTACTATAGCATTTTTCATGTGGATGACTTGAACTTTATTTTTCATAGAAGAAACGTGTATTCTCCCAGAGGTGCTTACATAAGTAACACAGTATAATCATTTCGGTATTTGAATAATAATATGAAAAACAGCTTCTTACAAGCCCCAGCAAGTGTCCCCATAAATAAAGCCATATTATGCATGTAGCTTATGTGCATGATGCCTGAAGGTACCTTAAAGGGGTACTACAAAAAGCATGAAATTGTTGAAAGCTTTCTATTCCTGAAAGCATCCAAGGCAAACATCAGAGATAAAGATCACTTTAGCTTTGTTTGTCTGCCTTATGGTGTTAATTAAATGCCAATATTTTTTTCTCTTGAGAAGCTCAGAATTAGATTCATATTCTCCTCTGAGAAAGACAAGATCATAAAGTATGCCTGTCACATGGTATAAGGCCTACTATCCTTATGTGAAATCCCCAGGAGGTATTTTTCATTTACATATTTCTGAAGTATTATTTAAGGTTGTAATTTTTTTAAGTATTGTATATATTTTATCAGAGTGGTAAATCTTGCAGTTTCATAGAATTTAAAATTGAAATAGCAAGAATCAGATATCATTTAATGTCATATGATCTAATAATAAATCTTAATCTATATTTTACATTGGCAATAAAATTATCTGTTTATTTACAGAGTATATACTATGTACATATAAAATAAGCTAGGTGTTATGAATGGCAGAAAATAGTATAACACATAATCTCAATGTTATAGAAACTTTAAGACAATAATTAAATTTAATTGTATAAAGTCATAGAGTTCCAGTACAAACCAGCATATGTCCAAGGATCCAGGGACAAATGTCAGGGGTGCCTTTAACAATCACCAGCATTTAAAGGAATGAGAATGGTGATATGTGTTAGGGACTTAAAGTGATAAGACAAGCATCTTAAGTGCATAAAAAACAAAGGTCAGTTTCCTATAAGGTGACTTTAGAAGTGTGCTAAAATAAGTTAAATATTGTATTGATGCTCCATCAGAATTATGTCAGTTAGAAACTATTAAAATAGTTCAGCTATCTGAAGTACTGCTTCAGGCCAAGATGAAGGAACAGTAACTAGATTATTCTGTCACTGGAATCCCTCATACCCTACCAAAATACACACAAAATTTTGGCAACAAATAGTTTTTATGACACTAGACATCAAGAAATAGAAGACAGTGATTCTTGAGAGACAAGAAGAAAAACAAAATGAGACCTGTGATCACCCCAGATTACTGACTTGAGGGAATTTCTAGGCTACAGACCAGCATGGTGGAATCCAGACAAAGTCAGACAGACATTCTGAGAGAAAGTCCAGGAAGACCAAAGCAGCCAGAGTTTTCAGGATAGAGTACCTGAGAGGTAACTGAGTCTACCCAGAGAGAGAATCTTAGAATGCTCAGATGTATTCAGCATAGTACAGAGCAAATGTATGCATGTGAGGCAATTATAGGAGTCCCGGGAAAGAATGAACAAAAAGAACTAGAGGATCAGGAAGTAACACTAACACAGAGCTGGGGGTAGTGCCTATTCTTACCAGCCTGACTAGAAAACTTCTTAATTCCTGTGACACTGAAATAATTCATGTTATGTCTAGTGATCAGAATTGTCTGGCCACCTACCATCAATTAAACACAGCTTTTGTCCCACTTAACATTTTAAAAGCAAGGCCTGAAATAACTAAACTCTGCACAAGTAACTTAACTGTGTGCTAAAAGAAAGCTTCAAAATATAAGAATTTAAAAATATCTACCATCCAAAAGACAAAATTAATAGTAGCTTCAAATGAGAAATTATAAGACATATAAGAAAATACGAAATTATGACCCATTTGGTAAGAAGAAATAGCAATAAAAATTCACCTGAATTAAAATTAGTAGAAACATTGAAACAGCTAATATAATTGTATTGCATAATTTTAAAAGTTAAGCAGATAGATAAACTATCTTTTAAAAAATACAAATCAGGTTACTAAAGATAAAATCTATAATGATTGAAACAAAATAAATACATTGGAAGTGATTAATGAAAGATTAAATACTGTAGTTAAAAAGATAAGTAAACTTCAAGACACTGCAATAGAAACTATCAAAAATGGAAAAGAGAGAAAAAAAGAAAAATAAATAAAGTATCAAAGAGCTGGCAAAAAGCTCAGGTGTATTACTATATGCATAATTGGAGCCCAAAAGTTAGAGGAGATGGAGAAGGAAGAGAAAAATATTTGAATAAATATGGTCTAAGTTTATCCAGATATAATGAAAATTAAAAAGCTTCATATTTAATAAACTCAATGAAACCAAATACAAAATTACACACATTCACTCACCCAAACTATACTGATGACCAAATTTCTCCGAACCAGTAACAAAGAGAAAATCTGAAAAGAATCAAGAAAAAAACAATATTACATACAGAAAAGCACAGTGTAAGACATTAGAGATATCTCAAATACAACACAAGCCAGAAGATAGTAGAGTAACATCTTTAAAGGACTAAAAGGACTATATACTAAAAGGACTAAAACAAAGTAAGTACCAATATGGATTTCTATATCTGATGAGATTTTTTCTTAAAAATGAAATATATGAAACAAAGCTGAAAGAATTTATAAATAGCAGAATCTCACAACCAGAAATATTAAAGGAAGTCCTTCAGAAAGAAGATCCACATGGTGGATCATCATACAGAAATTATTTAAGATAATCAAATGCAAAAAAGTAATAATATATTGTAGATTTTAAAGTATATAAAATAAAATGTATGATAACACAAAGGACAGAGAGTAAGAAGTACAAGTGTATAATTGCAAGATTCTTAGATTTTATGGGATATGAGAAAATATTACCACAAGGCAGACTGTGATAATTTTAAAATGCATACTATAAATCTTAAAGGAACAGTCAAATAATAGTGGCATAACTAACAAGCCAAAAAACAAGATATGATGGGAAATTAATAATAATTAATTGGAAGAGGAAGGAAAATAGGAAAAAAGGGAACAAATAATAGATGCAGTAAATAACCAATAACAAGATGCAAAGTTTAAATGTAACCATATAATTACATTAATTATAAATAATTTAAAGTCATTACCAATTTAAGACCCTACTATATGCTTCCCACTAGAAATATACACTAAGTATAAGATATTGCCAGATTAAAATAAAAAGTAAAGGTTGGGAAAATATGACAAGCTAACATTAATCTATATAAAGCTGAAGTACCTAAATTAATAAATATTTTTTAAAAAGTTACCAGGGATAAAGAAGGTCATTTAATAATGGCAAAGGGGTCTTAAATCATGAGGATACAATAGTCATAAATGATTATGCATCTAATAACAGAATTTCAAAATTTCAAAACAAAACTAAAAGAACATCAAGAAGAAATAGATACATCCAGGTTTACATTTATTTTAATATCCCTCTCTCAATAACTGATAGAGTGGATAGAAAATCCATAAAGATATAGAAGTGTGAACGATATTAATCAAATTGTCTTAACTGACATTTATAGAGCAATCCAATCAACATCAGAGCACACCCATTCTTTTTTTGTATTCAAGTTAACTATATGTTACTAAATAGAAATAGAAATAGAACCCAGTAATTCATCCCTTATATATGACACCCAGTGCTCATCCCCAAAGTACCCTCCTTAATGCCTATCACCCATTTAACCAACCCCACAACTTCCAGCAACGCTCGGTTTGTTTTTTGTATTTAAGAGTCTCTTATGGTTTGCCTCCCTCTCTGTTTTTATCTTATTTTTCCTTCCCATCCCTTACATTCATCTGTTGAGTTTCTCAAATTCCACATATGAATGAAATCATATATCTGTCTTTCTCTGACTGACTTATTTTGATTAGCATAATAACCTCCAATTTCATCCACATTACTGTAAATGGCAAGATTTCATTATTTTTCATTGCCAAGTAGGATTTCATTGTACATATGTACCACATCTTTATCCAGTCGTCAGTCTATGGACATTTGGACTCTTTCCATAATTTGGCTATTGTTGATAACACTGCTATAAACATTGGGATGCATGTGCCCCTTCGAATTGGCAATTTTGAATAAATTCCTCGTAGTGCAATTGCTGAGTTGTAGGGTAGTACTATTTTTAAATTTTTGAGGAAATTTCATACTGTTTTCCAGAGTGGCCACACCAGTTTGCATTCCCACCACCAGTGCAAAAGGGTTCCCCTTTCTCCACATCCTCACCAACTTCTGTTGTTTCCTGAATTGTTAATTTTAGCCATTCTGACCAGTGTCATTTTGGTTTTGATTGATATTTCCCTGATGATGAATGATATTGAGCATCTTTTCCTGTGTTTGTTTGCCATCTGGATGTCTTCTTTGGAGAAATGTCTACTCATGTCTTTTGGTCATTTCTTCACTGGATTATTTGTTTCTTCACTGGATTTATTATGTTGAGTTTGGTAAGTTCTTTATAGATTTTGGATACTAACCGTTCATCTGATATATCATTTGCAAATATCTTCTCCTATTCTGTCATTTTTTTTTAGTTTTGTTGATTGTTTCCTTTGCTGTGCAGAAGCTTTTTATCTTTATGAAATCCCAATAGTTCATTTTTGCTTTTATCTTCCTTCCCTCCAAAGACATGTCAAGTAAGAAATTGCTGCAGCCTACGTAAGAGAGGTCTCCACCTGTTTTCTTCTACAGGATTTTGGTGGTTTGTTGTATCATACTTAGGTTTTCTACCCATTTTGAATTTATTTTTATGTATAGTATAAGAAAGTGACATAGTTTCATTCTTTTTGCATGTTGCTGTCCAGTTCTCCCAGCACCATTTGCTAAAGAGACTGTCTTTCTTCCATTGGCTACCCTCTCCTGTTTTGTCGAAAATTAGTTGGCCATGTATTTGTGGGTCCATTTCTGGGTTCTCTATCATATTCCATTGATCTATATGTCTGTTTTCATGCCAATATCATAGTGTCTTGATGATCACAGCTTTGCAATACAGATTAAAGTTGGGAATTGTGATGTCTCCAGCATTGGTTTTCTTTTTAGACATTACTTTGGTTATCCGGGGTCTTTTGTGGTTTCATACAAATTTTTGGCTTGTTTTCTCTAGCTCTGTGAAGAATGCTGGTGTTATTTTGATAGGGATTGCATTGAATGTGTAGACTGCTTTGAGTAGAATCAACATTTTAACAATATTTTTTTTCCAATCCATGAGCATGGAATGCTTTCCCACTTCTTTGTGTCTTCTTCAATTTCATCCATTAAGCCTTCTGTAGTTCAGCATACAGATCTTTTATCTCCTTAGTTTTATCCCTAGGTATTTTATGGTTTTTGGTCATTCGTGTATAGAAAAACAACTGATTTCTACATTGATTTTATACCCTGAAACTTTGTTGAATTCATATACCAATTTTAGCGGTTGTTTGGTGGAGTCTTTCAGGTTTTCTACGACTTGCACAGATTCTTTTCAAATACATGCAGACCATTCTCCGAGATTGGCCATATCCTGGGCCAATAAAAATGAATAAATCTTTCAAAAGATTTTAGAACGTTGAAGTCATGTGGCGCCTGGGTGGCTCAGTCTGTTGAGTGCCCGACTTCAGCTCAGGTAATTACCTCACACTTCAGTTCATGGGTTCGGGCCCCGTGTCAGGCACTGTGCTGACATTTTTCAGAATGTGAAATTTTGCAGAGCCTGGAGCCTGCTTCAGATTCTGTCTCTCCTTCTCTCTCTGCCCCTCCCCCATTTGTACTCTGTCTCTCTCAATAATAAATAAATGTGATAAAAATTAAAAAAAAAAGAAGTTTGAAGTCATTCTCTAATCAAAATGGACTTAAGTTAGATATTAATAGAAATATTTCTGGAATGTTTTTTAAATATTTGGAAACTTAATAATGCAGTTCTAGATAACCCATGGGTAAAAGGAAAAAGAATAAAGAAGAAAAATTGAGAGTATTTACATCTGATTAAAATAAAAACACAACATGTAAATATGTGTGATCTGTTGCCAAAGCAATATTTAAGGGGAAATTCATAATGATTAGAGTCATTCCATTAGGAATATATCACAATGTTAAGTCTCTATGTCCCAATAAAAGAGTGTCAAAATACATAAAGCAAAATAATTTAAAACATAAAAAAACAAAGAGCAAATGAAATAAATCCATGATTACAATAGGTTTTTACTTATTTCAATAGCCACTAGAAAAACCAAAGAATAAAAATCAGTAAAGTTATATAGGAAATTTGAACAATACCAAATAACAAGGTTGACCTAACTGACATATATAGATATTGCACCAAATAATGACAGGCTGTGCTTTTGCTTCAAGTGTGTGTGGAGTATTCAGAAATATTTACAAAACATTGTTTTGTAAAGCAAAGGTCAATATATATATTTTTAAATTGAATATATTCATCATTTGGTATCATATTACAAAGAATTTAGGCTAGAAATCAATAGCAAAAGATAACTGCAATTGATCTATTGCTTAGAAAGAAAACAACAGGCTTCTAGAATACCTGTGCCTCAAAGAAAAAATGTTATATTAATTATATATAAATGTATAATAAATATATATTATGTATATTTATAAGTTAGAAACAGTATCAATTCTTTTTCTTAATTTTTTAAATGTTTATTTATTTTTGAAAGAGAGAGTCAGAGTGTGAGCAGGGGAGGGGCAGAAAGAGAGGGAGACACAGAACTCAAAGCAGGCTCCAGGCTCTAAGCTGTCAGCACAGATCTAGCTGGATGCAGGGCTTGAACTCATTAACTGTGAGATCATGACCTGAGCTGTAGTCAGAGGCTCAACATACTGAGATATGCAGGTGCCCCAGATCAGCTCCTTTCTTATATACTTCCTTTCTTATGTACAGTTATTTTACCAATTTGTAGTAGTATCAGAGTTGCCACAATCTGCATTCCATCTTGAGTTCTTCCAAAATATTTTATCATCTTTGATCTTTTCATACCGTAAAATGTATTATTTGTAGTGTAAAGGTCTATACACTTGGATAAATGTATATTAGAGTCATTTATATATTATCATAGTACTGCAGAGATCAACTCCTTTACCTCCCAAATGTCCTCATGCTATTCCCTGTAGACAATAAATTCTACTCCAAACCTTGACAACCTCTGATCCACTGATACATTTCTTAAAATTTCACCCTTTATAGAATCCTACTTATATAAAAAACAAGAATAAAACAACACAGGATACATAGCTTTTTTTTTCATATGACTTCTTTCAATTAGCAAAATGTGCTTAAGATGCATTCATGCAACATGAGTCACTAGTACTTTTTTTTTTTTAATGACTGAGTGGTATTCCATTGCAACAATGAATGTAAAGTGTTTTTGCATTTACATGTTGAAGGACATTCAGGTTGTTTCCAGTTTTTGATGATAATAAAGTTTCTGTAAACTTCATTGCACATATTTTTTCAACTCACATAAATATCTAAGAGTGGATTGCTGAGTTATGTGACAAATGCATGTTTAACTTTAAACAGATTTCTAATATGTCTGTAAAATGTTGTATTACAACCAGAAGTATATGAGAGTTGCTCTAGCTCCTCATCACCACTTGATACTGACAATGATTTTTTAAGATATTATTCTTTAGACTAGTTAATAGGTTCACAGCAAAATTGAGAGGAAGGTACAGAGATTTCCATATAACCCATGCTCCCAAACATGAACAGCCTCCCTCTTTATCAACATCCCTCAGCACAGTGGTACATTTGTTACAGTTAATGACAGTGACACACCATAATCACCTAAAGTTCATAGTTTAATTTAGGGTTCACTCTTGGTGTGGTACATCACCCAGGTTTGCACAAATGCAACATGTATGATGACATGTATCTTCCATTATAATATCTACGGTGTACAGTATTCTAAAAAATAGATATTTTTATTCCAATTTTACAGATGAGTAAACTGAGAAGAGACAGAGGGAGATAGGCAAAGCACATATTCATTAAACTTGTGGATAGTGGATAGTGTTATTAACTGCATGTGATATAATGTTAGGAATAGCATTGAAAGACCTGTAGATGTCTTTCACTCACAATGTGAGCCCCCAAATTTCACTTTTTGGAGTGCCATAAACTTCGACTTAAAACCTGATCATAAGGAAAATTAAAATCTTCCTGAGATGAGTGATGTTCCAACTCTCTAAAGTGAATAAGTCTAAGATTCTTTTTATGAGGCAATTTTGAAAACAAAAAATCATGATGGATCAAGAAATCACAATTAGTTGTGTAGGGGTGGAGTAATGAACACAACAAACAACTAGACTTCATATTTGCCTGCAGCAAAAAAATAATTATAATGTTATGAATTTTTCTGTATGAAAAGAATAAATCTAATTCATTCCAGAAGTCAGATTTTTTAATTAATTGTTGATGTAGTTTATATAATTACTGGGTAAACACAAAAATAGAAAATATAAGGCTCATTCTATTGTGAACATGAGCTACCAATAAAAAAAAGACTTTGGTCCAATATCTGCTTCACGTTTTAAATTATTTATCAAAGACATTAAAAACACTAGAAATCTTATCAAATAGATTGGGAAATAAACTTTAATTATATACCAAATAAGACAGAATATAAATTCCATGAGTGAAGGGATTATGGTTGACTTGCTCACCTCTGTTTATTCCAGTGTTTTCTGTGCTTAGAATAGTGTCAAATATATATAACAATGAGATGAACTATATACTAATATGGCCCTAGATATTGTGATTATGCTTCCACTTGCCACCACTTGCAAGCTATGTGGTCCCTGTTGAGTCTGATGACAATACTGATCTTACTGGAATGTGATAAAGACTGAGGGATGTATTTAATATCCAGTACAGGATCTGACACATTATAACCCCATTTTTTTAAAATTTAAGAATGTTTGAAAAATTAAAAATTTATATTATTAGAAGCTTTAATTATTTTTGCACTAGAGCTTCAGGTTGTTGGGAAGCATTGTCAACACTATTAGTCAGCTTTTACTTAGATGAGTAAGTCTTTATTAAATCTCTATATGCAAGTAACAATCCTAACCAATATGGTCTTGATAAATTCTTTCTCAGTCAAAATCAAGTATATAAATTCTTTTTTTTTAATTTTTAATGTTTATTCACTTTTGAGAGAGAGAAAGAGAGAGACATAGCATGAGCAGGGGAGGGGCAGAGAGACAGGGAGACACAGAATCTGAAGCAGGATCCAGGCTCTGAGTTGTCACCACAGAGCCAGACGCAGGGCTCGAACTCATGTACCATGAGATCATGACCTGAGCCGAAACCAAGAGTCAGATGCTTAACTGACTGAGTCACCCAGGTGCCCCTATAAATTCTAAATCAAACCAGTTAAAAAATTAATATGGGAGATTGAGAACTCTCCCCAGGTCATGAGAATTTTATCATTGCTGGCCTAATTCAATAAAATCATAGGTACAGAAAAATTGGTAAAAAAAAAATGCTATGACATACTATAACCATTAAGAACAATCTCAAGAAGTCAGAAAAAAATAAAACAATTCAGTCTACATTTCAGTGGTTACAGTTCTCAAAATGTTTGATGCTATGCTACAGTTAGAAAAGTTAGAAATTTTCCATATTCCTTGTTGCACTTGACATCATGAAGCCCAAGTCTGTTGGCCTTCTCCTTATGGTCCTATAAGGAAGTAAGGTTTTATACTATGCCCTGGTGAAGTTCCATTTCAAATCTAGGCAGCAGACAGGATGGAGTTGCTACATGACTCTCTTCTCCTTAAAAACATATTATCCCCTAATGGGTATATCCTCACCTTCCAACCCTTCCCTAGGAGAGAAGAGTCCATGGCATTTTAGAAATATGTGTTGCAAATTGGCAGGCACAAGCACCCTAGAAGACTATAAAATAAACATGAATCCCCTTTGAAAAAAACTTTATATTTTCATCACATCCCCTGTAAGCTAACACACTGCACTGTTTACAGTCTTCCACTACAATATATTTTGAAACGATTACCTTCTTCTGAGTCATTTGTGTCATAATGCTCTCCATAGGTACCCATAAAATGAAAATGTAAGCCGTTTTTATTGGCCACACTACATCTTAATTGAAAATATTAAAGGGGATTGCTCTCCTACTGATTTTTTTCCTCCATTTAATTGGCTAATCATATGATATTTTTAATGGAATAATCGTGAAGGAAAATATGAATCTAATTTAAATTCAAACTGGATTTGGGATATTTAAGAGATTATCCCAGAGTAGCAGAGGGTGCATGAGGCAATAAACATCTGTTCATTCCTGACCACTAGCCTTGGTGTTTATGAGCTTGGGGGATATTTATTTTCAGGAGACATGATTCTCTCTACATTTGAGCTTCAGTTGTTTTACTGCTGTGTTTTTAGGGAAAAATTTTTAAATTTATCAGCAGATTTTTGTCTTTTTTTTTTGTTTTAACCTCCCTCCTTGTACTTCTATCAAAATGCAATTCTGACAAATGAGAAATTATCCCAGGGAATCACTACACCCTACTGAGAAGAAGAATTCAACCATTTCTTTATTATTGGTCACAATTTAGTGTAAATAGATGAACCAAACCATGTAACAGCAAGTGGGCATGTCCTTCAGTAAGACCATGACAGCCTCAGTGATGGAAAATTAAACATTTCATTCATGTATTCATTCAATTTCATTCATGTATCCATTCAAGTGTTTTTGAGTATCTACCATTGCTATAAAACACTAGAACTACTCTAAGCTAAATAAAGACAAGTTCCAACAATCTCATTGTTTGCGGTCTAGAAAAGGAGATAGAGCCTACTCTTGTGAAAACTAAAAGAACAGTTTGCAGTTTTAGGCATTCAAGATAATATAGTAATGACACAAAGGAGTCCATACTGGTGTTCACAAATGTCAACTGTATTTCAACTAAGAAACTAACAATAAATTAATTTTCTAAAATGGTCACTAGGGGCACCTGGGTGGCTCAGTCAGTTAAGTATCCAACTCTTGATTTCGGCTCAGGTCATATCTTATGGTTCATGAGATCTAGTCCCCCATGCGGAGGTCTGTGCTAACAGCATGGAGCCTGCTTGGGATTCTCTATCTCCCTGTCTCTGATCCTCCCCGACTCAAGCACACATACATTTTCTCTCTCTCAAAATAAATAAGCAAACATTAAAAAAAAAATTTTTTTTAAGTTAACTAAATGAATGGCACAGGTGACAACTGATTTGCAAATTCAGAGAAAAATCAGATCATAGTGAATTCAGGTAGGCAGGAAAGTGTTTGCTTTAGAATATTCGCTTTTAACTTTCAGGGATGTAAAATCTTCTGGAATTTGATAAAAAATAATTTAAACAGATACTACAAGATGTATAAATACTTATGGCTGGCTAATGAATAGTAGTAAAAGACTACAAATATGTCAACTGAAGTTTCTCTGGTCCTATCAACCTCTGAGTATAAAAAAGCTCTCATTAATAGCAATAATGTCTATGTAATTGGTTTCTTTCTTCTAATTCAAGTTGAAGTTCCATACAAATTTTCCTAGAGTACATCTACGAATCTATAGGGAGCATTTCACTGATGTTTATAATCAGCACTGGGTCAGGCATTAAAGAACATCTTGTGAGCAAAGTCATCACTTCTCTAAGTCTTGCTACTCTCTCTTCAGTCTTCAAAATCTCATTTCTGCAATTCTCACTGCAACAATAGGTAATGTGGTCTTACCCACACCTCTGCTGGACACCACCATCTCCTGGAATGTCTCAATATACACTGCTGGTGAGAATCCAAACTCAGAAGCCTAACATATTTATCCTTTATCTATTTCCAAGGTAAAGTAGGGCCCACCTCTCTCAACTTTGCATTATATTCAGTTAGAGAAATCTGAAGAATATAACACTTATACTCCAAGACTCCCAAAAATTTTTGGTGAAGCTACTCTTCTGTGTTTCTTATGGCTCCTGCCATCAGGCTCCTGAGGCCTCAGACTTTAAGCCTTTGGTTCCTAGTACATTAGTTTGAAACCAAAGTTTGTTACTGGGTCAGCTAATCAGGTTAGATTTCTTCCTTTCTGACTAGATGAATTTTTAAATTCCTTATAAAAATATGTTCCCGTGGGGGCGCCTGGGTGGCTTAGTCGGTTAAGAGTCCGACTTTCCCTTAGGTCATGATCTCGCGGTTCGTGGGTTCGAGCCCCGCGTCGGGCTCTGTACTGACTGCCAGCTCGGAGCCTGGAGCCTGTTTCAGAGTCTGTGTCTCCCTCTCTCTCTGACCCTCCCCTCTTCACGCTGTCTCTCTTTCCTAGAAATAAATAAAAAAATATATTAAAAAAAAAAAGTTCCCATGGAAACTTCCAGTAGGTCACCAATCCTATTGCAGTCAGGCCTTAGACCTGGCAAAAGTAACTAATAGCTGGGCTTGCGGTAATATATGAACTTAGTATCTCTCAGGAGACAGAAGACTTAATACATACAAGCAACTATCATTCTGCTGGACTTGTATTTTGCTAACTGAAGTACTCTCACAAAGTGTCTTTAATATAAGAATTCAGTTAAAACATAAAGAGTCCACTTGGGGCCCCTTTGGGCATTTTCAACTAATTTGTGAGATTATGAAACACCTTCAGAAACTGGCCTACAGATTAGCATTTGGTTTGAGAATAGTTACAAAGAAATGCATGGGATTTTAAATGGTTTCAGAGAGTTTCAAGGAATAACAGAAATGGCAATTTTTGAAATTGTACATTACTCTGTTAAATAATATATACTTGTTATTTGAGTTTGATCTTTTACAGCAAAAAAGAAATACATTGGACAGGGATTTAAGCAAGCAAACTGTTATTGATTGTCAGTGGTATAAGTGGTGATCTTAATTCACTGTAGTTCAGAGCAAACTTCTTTCCAAGGTGAATGCCTCATCAAATGACCATTCGTCTTAATTTGGAGCCAAGATTACAGTGGTATCCTTGCTCAGAAAACAGAAAGAACTTTTAGAAATAAATAATATATTGGGTGAGGGATCAAAGTTAGGTTAAGTGAATCATGAGGCAGAAATGAGTAAGCAAATGTGGTCTATGACCTCATAATATTGCTCCTGTTCTTGTATATCTAAGATTTGTAATTTAATGTCCTCTGTACATCCACAGTCTTGAGAAGGGTAAATAGTATAAACCTCCAAAAATGGGTTTATATGTATATCCACATTTGATATTAGCTCTTTGGATTTTATCACCACTAATCTCAGATGACAGTTATATAACTGGGACTGGAAATTATATGGTGTGGTTTGTTCTGGATGTGACTTTACCATTTTGCGATTTTCGAGGCATATGTTTTCTTTCCTGTCTGAGACTTAGGTTCATACTATATAAAATGAATTGCTGACCCTGGTGTTCTCAGAGTTCTTCTATTCTACTATTCCATGGTACGTTGATTCTCTGTCAGTTCCCATGTGTTGGCTAAGAACCAGTTCTATCTACTAGGGTTGGTTTCTGTCCCATAAGAACTATGTAAAAGGTTAGGGCAGGAACTTTCTGGAACAATCAAGTACCCTTGATCCTATTCCTTTATGTTGCATATCTATATTCTTCTTGGCCTCCAATGACTTATATAAATGTTTGGGTTGACTTTGAAATTAAGTCACCTTAAAAATTTAAAAATGTCTCCCTGATTTCTTTTAGTTTCACTTTCTATTTGATGTTTCTCTTGCAAATTCAGGCATTTCTTGACTTCCCAGTATACTGTTGGGAAGACTTCTATACACTCCACTCCTGATATGTGATACATAATAGAGACTAGATCATTTTTGGTACTCCAGTCTCAATGATGCAGTACTTTTTCCTGCTTTGTAGCTAGCTTATCTAAAGATTCTCTAAATAGGAGATTCATATTTCAAACAGTTGTGGCACCAAAATCATAACCACAGGAAGGACAGGTTATTTACTTATTCTTGTAAATCTTAAGATTTTATCTTCAGATAATTAGGAAGGTATTATGAAATGCTATTTATAAAGTTTCCTGATGACTCTTAAACCTCAAAAACTTGAGATCCTGAGACTGTCATTTCTTGTCAGCCCTTGTAATTAAAGCAGTCTACCATTCTCATTATGGCATACTTTCATACATTGAAGAAAATGAGTACCCCTCCTTATTTAAAGCACACTGAATTTGGAAATAGAAGACATGAAGAGCCTTCTAGACAACAGAAAGAGTAAAAATTCACAGAAAAATTCCTTATGCCAACAAGTATGAACTCTAGTGCAGAAATTGAAAGTATGCATTTCTAAACATCTTCATGTTCTGCTAATTCATAACTTCACGTGTGACTGGGCATGGAAGGATATAAAAGAGTAGAATTATTTGTTTATTTTTATTAGTTTTATTTTATTGCTACCATATTAAACACAACTGCAGAGATAGTTGTTACCTTACATTAAACACTGTTGTTACCTTAGCACTAGAGCAATGCTAGTTTTGCTGAAATATAACATGCAGCTGGGATGGAATAGTATATATCCTCCATATTTTAGCCAAACATTTCACTCTCTGGCTCTCCAATATAAGAGATTAATAAATCTCTTCTGTTTGATGTGATAGTTCAAGTGTATAAATACATGAAATAACCAAAGAAACAGTAGAGAACAGGCAGAAGAGAAATCAAGATAATAACCCAGGGGGTTCCTTATATTGAAGCATTGTATTAATGAGGGACAGTCAAAGGATAAGAGTGATGTCTGGGTTATAGATGGAGGACAAGAACACTTTAATGGGATTACAGGCTGCTGAGAAGAAAAATTTAAGAAGGAGAAGAATCTCTAAATGTTACATATGGTAAGTAGGATATAAAGGCAGGAAAAGGACAGTCAATCTAGGGACATGGAGGAAATTGTTTCTGTATGTAATTATAGGAAAATATGGCATATATCCTTGACTTGTCCTCACTCACAACTCCATAACACCCAGAATACTATAGGGCAATGTCTTGTTTGTAAGTACCTATTTAAAGGAAAAATGGACAGTCAATGGTATATTGAGTTAACACATTGTTTCTCTCTTTGAGTACAATAGAGACATGGTAAAAATAAATGATATGTTAATTCTCAGAACTTAGTTCTGAGGTGCATATCCATAAATATTGAAACTTAGTACACATCACATATCTTTCTCAGCCAATAATCTTTGTAAAACCTCTTTTTAATGGTGGACACTGCCTCTAAGCTTCTTGCTTAAACTCTAACATGCAAATGACTCATCTTCTATTGAAGCTCATTACTTTATTGAAACTTTATAGGACATGAAGTGACATGGAAAATTTAGAGTCCACCGCTGTCATTATGATCACATTAATTAAGCAATAAGACCCAGCAGTGCAGGAACTACATTGTATTAATTCATAACTTGGGATGAATGTTCAAAGTGATGCTTGGGAATGAAGCCACAGGACTCCCATTAACGTCATGAGGCTATGTGGATTAATGCTGGACACCTGCTCCTCAACACTGCCATTATTGTGAGTCCTGACTTAATCCTTGTGGAAATGTGATTGTTCCTTACTTCTCTTCTTCATACCTGTTTCAAACCATTTTATTTGCCAATATTTTTTTTCATATTAAACATATGATTCAAAAATTTTAGGTAAATTCAGGCACATAGTTAGAAAGTCAGGGATGTTTAGAAGGACACCTTACTGATTTCAAGGAAATTTAATAATGTGATGTTAACATGTGGGTAGAAACAAAATAGTGCTGGAGTAAAGGCCCATCTAAGGATGCATTTGTAACATACTATAGTTTCACCATTAAAACTGTGAAGTGTTGAAGGAATCTGAGAACTCATGAATCTAGCAGAGTTCCAGACTTCTCAAATTCCATGAAGGAATCTCATATTTGTTTAAGTGTGTGTGTGTGTGTGTGTGTGTGTGTGTGTGTGTGTGTGCGTGTGTGTGTGTTTTCTCTCTGTAGAGTAAACACTCCCTGTTTAATGTTTTACTCCCTGTTTAATGTTGGTGACTTTGGACCAATTCTTATTAGTGATAGTTCAGAAATGTTTTACTCTGACTCAGGGGTTCTCAAATTGTGATCTCTGACCAACATCATCATTATCATCTGAAAATTTGTTAGAGATGCAGATTATCTAGGGCTCCCCACAGATATATGAATCAAAATCTCTGGAGGTACGGCCCAGAAACCTGTGTTTTAACAAGCTCTCTGGGTAATTCTGAGAAATGTCAAAGTTTGAAAAACAAAGCTATAATTGAAATAGTAATAGAAATGCTACCATTATTTCTGAATAGTCTGTCTTGTGCTATCTGTCAGAGGTAGAATATTGGTTATGGGCCTGCTAGAAAAATATTTTAGGTATTTACTTTAAATTTTACTATGGTTTTAATTTCAATAGGATTCAATAAGTCAGTTTGGGGACACTTGGGTGGCTCAGTCAGTTGAGCATCTGACTTCGGCTCAGGTCATGATCTCACAGTCCGTGGGTTTGAGCCCCATGCCGGGCTCTGTGCTGACAGCTAGCTTAGAGCCTGGAGCCTGCTTCAGATTCTGTATCTCCCTGTCTCTGACCCTCCCCTGCTCATGTTGTCTCTCTCTCTCAGAAATAAATATAACATTTAAAAAAATTTTTTTAAAAAGTCAGTTTGGTTCTCACTACAAAATATGCCCATCAGGATCTACCTAGTTGTTTTCCTCAAAAGTCTACAGTGATATAAAGATACTGAACATATTCTAGCTCCACCAAGCCTGGCTTTATAATGCAAGTATCTCAACTGGTTCAGCATCATGTCAACAGTGGTTCAAGTTTGTTTCTGACCTTGTACCTCTTTCTAGCACACAAACAAGATATCTGTCTTAATCCTGAGATGCAATCATCACCTTCTTTCTCTTTTGTGGTTACTAGATCCCTGCCTTATACTCTCAACCTGTGTCCCTGTCTTGATATATAGTTCCTCTAGGACCAGAAATGTACCTTCCTTTAATAAGTTCTTCTGAGAGGAAGAACCATAGATCAGCTATAGAACTGAACTTCTTATTGGATTTCTGCATATGGCTTTATTTCTAAAACATGTTCATGCTTCATCTGCCGGTTAAGATAATCCCCTTTCTCCTTGTTGGATCCGCCTGATAGTGGCTGCTTCTCTGGACACATTGCCTGAAAATCCTCCTTCTGGACTTAAGTGCCCAATATTTTTTCCTGATTATCTCCTACAGTAAAGCCTGTCTCCACCACTAGGCCTCCCGTGTTTAAGTCTGGATTCAGCCTTTCCCAGCTGACACTGCTCTGTTTAGGTTAGATCTTTTGTCACTAAACCCCAATGTGAAAATGCTATACTAACTTCCATCTAGGACCCTCTCCATTGCCTAGTTAAGATAAGCAGGTTTATTACTACAGAAATAGCAAAATGAGTATCCACTGCCAAAGGCTAGATTTAGGTCAGGACCACCACATCTATAAAACAAAGGTTAAGAGATGAGTTCTGGAATAAGACAATTTTGTTTCAAAACCTTGCTATGATTTCAGCAAGTTGCTGAACCCTCCTAAAACACTGATGTTTTATTGTTGTTGTTTTCCCTACAAACTATTAATAATACTATACCTTTGACATGGGATCACTGAGAAGAGTTAAAGAGCAAGAGAGAGAGTACCTGGCACATATCAGTCCTCAATAACTGTGCATTATTGTTTATACCCTATTCATTTCCTGAGGATGCACAGGTGAATTGTACTGTGGTCCCTGTTCTCAAGAAGTTGACAATGAGGCAGAGAAAATTAAATACATGTTTAGATAGTGATAAATATTAACAAAGAGGTACACATACAATTATGCATTAGATTTAGGAAGCAAAACTTTCAACTAGGGGAATCAGGAAAAAGACCTTGGGAGGTGTTAGCATTTAACTGTACCTTGGCATTTGGGAGTTATTATCTTTTCAGCAAAGCAAATAACAATGGGAGACATGAGGGCTAGGGATTACAATGAATTCTGGATGCTGAGCTAAGTATTCTAAAGATACCATGTAATTTAATCCTCATGCCAAAAGAATTAGATAGATTTTATTATGTCTATCTTAGAGATGAGGAAACTAAAAGTCTGAAAGTCAGTGGAAGCAGTGAGAAGCTGGTGTGATATGGCTGAGAGCAGGAATCTTGAAGTATCCAAACCCTCATCTAAATCACAATTTCCCTTCCAGTAGCCTGGAAAGAACAAACAGGTCACCCCATTTTTCTTTGAATGTTTTCACTAACGGGGCACTCATGAGGTGATTTATTCTATCATTGAAGAGTTCTGGTGTTTTTTTTTTTAAATAATATTTTTAGAAATAATATTTCTCCAATTACTTTAGGTTCTTTCTCTGATCTTTTCAATATTATGTTAGGAAAAAGCTCTGACAGTTCAGGGGTGAATCCTTATGACTGGACAGGTCAAGGCTATCATATACCTCATATGGAGCAGAACAATTTTATAGTTTTTAAAATGAAATAAATTTATTTGAATAATGTGGATAACATTTATCTTTGAGTGAACACAGATACTGAGTGTGGTATTATGAGATGGAATAAATGCAGCTAAAATACTTATTTTCAAAAAGAATGATCATAATAACACTGCCTATATGCAGCAAGTGAGAGAAAAGCAGAATGGTAACTTTTGGATTTACATGAATAAATATGCTTAGACGTTTTATGTTTTCAACTATCAGATGAACTCTGTGTTAAGGAAGATGTTCAGACAAAGGAGACAAGAGTCAGAATGTAGTCAAACTGTGTTGTTGTTTTTTTTTAGTCAAATTGTGTTTTAATCCAAGACATAAGTTGCTTCTGACTGAATCTTCAGATAGCATTAATATGCACTATACCCACCTTCAGTATCGAGTCTAAATGTGTGTTTTCTACACACCAAGGATGTTTTCCTGCCTTCTTGCCTCTCCCAGGTATCCCTCAAGTTTCATTTCATGCCCCAATTCCTCTTTTGTTAAATACTCTAGACTCTATGTTACTCTGATCTTTATGACACAATTTACTGTCTCTTCCACAAAATTTAGTAGTGGATTAAATATAGTTGAATTTTCCTCCATTATTTGTGTTTGACTTTCTTCCCTAGATGATTATAAAATAATCTCAAGCAGAAGTTATGTCTTACACTTTTTCACTGTTTCAGTAAATATTTGATTGAATGATAGAATTAATGGATTGAAATTGTGTATGTATGTCTATGTGTGTGTGTGTGTGTGTGTGTGTGTGTGTGTGTTTAACTTCTCAGTGTATAATCTAAAAATTATAGGGCAAACTAGAAATCCACTAAAATCTATTACAGTGGAGAGATATACACTATGTAAAAATGTGGCTATTTCTAGGTTGTAGTTTTAAAAGAATTTTATCTTAAAGTAATTAAAACCTTGTCAAAATGTAGTTTTATTAATATTTTTGTTTTTTTCCCTCATAGAAATCATATTAGTATTTACTTCAGCCCATGTGCAAATGACAAAAACTGAAATTATAGTAGTCCTTTATGGCTGTTCTTGGGACTGAGTCTAGTTCCCACCAGAGCAAGTGGGGAGAGCTCCATGGCAATACCATTTGTCCTCCCGAAGAGGAATGCTGTGTGATGGTTAATTTTATGTGTTAACCTGACTAGGCCATGGGTATCCCTAGAGGATAGAGGTGAAGAGAAATTCTCCCAGTGGACAGAACTTTGAACTGTGTACCTGGTTGTTCGCTTCACTTGAATAAAGAAATGACCAGCCATGTAATTGTATACTGATTCATGAGCTGTGGCCAGTGAATAAATAGTCAGGGACTTAAAAGGCACAGGATTGGGAAATCAGTGACAAGGAAACTTGGAGAAGAGACGTGTAGAAAGACATGTCTGAGTGAGCATAAAATATTGAGATATTTGTATTCCATGTGAATGCTCACTAAAGAAGAGAATTTTAATAATCAAGTGGATAGGATGACCCATTATGTGGATACCAATCAGCCTCTTCCCAGCCACCCCTGCCATTGCCCAGTGGGCTCATAAAAAAAGAGGCCATGCGGGCGGGGGTGGAGATTATGCATGGAGTTCTATTCACCAAAATCAACTTGAATACAGCCAATTCTGTGTGCCTGATTTGCCAGCACCAGAAACCAACACTGTGACTCTAATATCTTATCATTACTCAAGGTGATCAGCCAGCTACCTGTGGCAAATGGATTACATTGGACTCTTTTCATTATGGAAGGGACAGCAGTTTGTTCTTACTATGAGGAGTTCTCTAGATGAAATTAACATTAAAACCAGTAGAATGGATAAAACAGATTGCCCTCCCCAGTAAGTAGGCCTCATTCAATCTGTTGAAGTCCTGCATAAGAAAAAAACGCTGAGTAAGAAAAAAATTCCCTCTTTCTGTGATTGTCTTCTACCTAAGTCTTCTCCTGCCTTTGAATTTGGACTGAGACTTACAGTATTGCCTCTCCTGGTTCTCAAGCCTGGTTGTTAGGCCTTTGGACTTGGACTGAAATTATACCATTGACTCTCCTAGGTCTACACTATGCCAACGCAGATCTTGGAATTTCTTAATCCCCATAACTGTGTGTGCCAATTTCTTACAATAAAACTCTATACCTCGGAGTCACATTATTTCCCTCTCACCAGATGTAGATACAGACATAGATAGATATCTATATGTATTTCTTATTGGTTCTGTTTCTTGGAGAACCCAGACTAATACCTAATATGTACTGATTCCAACTAAATCTGAATAAAGCCCAATCTAACTTCCCTGGGTCTAGAGGCTAATTGCTCCAGCGGTTGGTACTTACCAGCAACTGTAGCTGTGAATCAAGACAGAAAGACTTGAGGTATTCTGTCTCCTTAGTAGTTCTTCTACAAGAAAGAAATATTTCCTTTTTCAAAAAATTTATTTTAAGAGAGACAGCATGAGTTGGGGAGAGGCAAAGAGAGAGGGAGAAAGAGAATCCTAAGCAAGCTCCGTGCTGCCAGCACATAACTTGATGTGGGGCTTAAACCTATGAAGTGGTGAGATCATGGTCTGAGCAAGACCACGAGTTGGACACTCAACTGACTGAGCCACCCAGGTGCCCCAGAAGTTAATTTCTAATCCCAAATCCTGAATAAATTTCCTTCATTTCCTTCTTGGTATCTTAATTTTTCATTGGTCTTTAATTTCCATTGTTTTCTTAGGTGATGATATAATGTTTTTCTCAATAAAACTTAGTATATTACAGTTTTAAATTAAAAGATACACCATTAGAGAGATATCTTGCTTTAAGTAGCTTAAAAGTATAGAAAGTTTTCATGTGTGAGAGAGAGACAGAGACAGAGTGTGTGTGTTAGACCTTACATGGAAGCTTGTCCACTTGATAACAGCCATCCAAAAACATGACATACACAGAGGTATTAATATATAATTCTATACATACGTACATTTAGATTAAAAATATTATTGAATTTCATATCATAAAATAATTTTTTGTATTTCACTATTAGAAGGAAGTCTTAAAATGCTTTTAAATATACTTCTTTATTTATATATTAGATAGACCCAGAAAATAAATATCTTTCTTAAGACTGCACTCTTAGATCTGGGATTGAACTAAAAGCCTTTGAAACCTAATTTGTTTTCTTTCTAAAAATATCATGTTGTCTCAAGCGAGAAGTAATTGAACACTTAATATGTATTAGGGTTATTTTATGCAAAGAGTAAAGAATGACCATTGCTTCTAGGGTCTTACAGTCTGGTTGACTGAATAATATAACTGGTATTTTCTCATCCTTATTACATGTCTGCTAACATACATGCATTTTGTAATATAATCTTTCACTTAACCCACAAAGTAGATCCCATATACACGGGGAGACACGTTCAGTCAGGTAAATCTTGGATTTAAGGCAAAGCATTTAAGACTGAACCCAGGTCCTTTTCCTTTCACTATATCAAGGTTTCTCAACTCTGACCAAGTCAGTTCCAGATGAGGGAGCTACCTTCAGTATTCAGAGAAAATGGTCACCAAGTTTCTATTCTTGAGTTGAGATTTCTGAAATTAGTGAAGAAAGACAAATGCAGACTTCTACATACAAAGAAAATAGTCCTGTTTGTCCTTCTAGGCAAAAGCCACATTAATTCTCAAAACTAGAATATGCCTCAGGCACGTTGCAAGAAGTATATTATTGTTTAGCATCTTGTTTAGCATCAAAGGCCAAGAACTTGTGCTCATATAACTCGAAGACCCTGATGGGGCATGGTCACTTTGCTGTTAATTTGGAACAAACCATACTGTCTCAGCACAGGGTAACGTCAATGGACCTAGTATGAAGTAGAAACACTTGATTGCAAACATGCTGTTTCACACATATAAATGCATACAATAATTTTCATGTAGGCAAATGTAATGAAACCAAACCTGCCAGGAATTTTCTCAAGCCAAAAACTGTCTTGGGGTTGGAGATAATCAATTTATAATTTGAAGAGCAATTATTTGAGCTTCTAGACTTCCAAAAGAGTGAAGTGGAACAAACATTCACAGCAAGAAAAATCAAGCATTTCACCTCTCCTCACATCTAAGCTTGAACCTCAGCTCTGGGGCATAACTCAAGATTTGATATTAAAGTGTTTCATTTGCAGCCAATTAGGCCTAGGATTAGATTTTGCAGCCTCCTTGCATATGAGGACAATAGTGCGATTTCCAGCAACCTTATTTCCACTCCCTTACCCCCTCACACATCCCTTCAGAACCATCACCGCCTTCATCAAAACAATTTCATTTGTACTTATGAAAGCGTTACAGCCGGTAAGCGGAAGGTACGGAACAAGCTTAACCACTGTAGCTTTTTTCCCATCTGAATATCACGAGTCTTGTATCTCACTGTGGTGTAAGGTCTCTGATTACATCAACCTCTCCAAATTATGCTGAAATGAAGGCCATTCAATTTGCTACAATCAGTAACTTTCGAAAGAGCCCACATAATTGATTTCACAGTAATATAGGCATAGGTGACTGAGAGCCTCAGCTTCATTTAGACAATGTTTTCTTTCATTCCAAAGTGCAGTATTCAATAGAAATCAAATTTTTTTCCCCAACAGTTGGCAGCTAAGCTTTGGCACATATGAAGTTTTTTCTTCCTTTTTTTATGGTGCAGAAACATGAAAATTGAAATTAATGCCCAGGGTGATCTAATAGAAGTCGACAGGCGTTAGGTGAAATAACTTCTTTTTGGAGCTTGCCTTGATGAGGATTTCAGCCAGCAGGCAAGGAGCCATTCTGAATGCCATTCAGACCTCTAGCGACATTTGTTACTGAGGTAGTTTCTCAGCTCCCAACTGATGGAGAGCTGAGATGTGAATGTGGCTATTATTTCAAATGCTGCTCTCCCATTGTTTGCTTATTTATAGCGTGATCTGAGTTTTACTCCACTTTTGACCTATGAGTGTTCATGATTTCCACTATTTCCAGATGTACATGTGACTTTGAATCATGTGAGCCTCCTTCTTTGACCTTCAGATGGATAACAATGCGTATAGAATGCTCTCTTTTCCTGCCCAAATTGGGAACTATCTGGAAGCTGTGAAGAAGCAGCAGTTTCTGACCTAGGAAGTGTATAGTCAAATACTCTGTAAGTTTTCATTGAGGAGTTAGGCAGATAATGAACTATCAAATTCATGACTTTATTAGGCAGACATTTGGTTGGGGTGGGAGAAAGCAAGCCTTAACTCAAAAGTCTGGCAGCCTTAGATTCAATTCTTAGCTGTAACTTTGGCACCTACATGGTGCCAAAGAAGAAAATCACTTATCTTTGCTGAATTTAGTTTGCTTATTAATGTGATACTTCTTTTATAACATAATTGTGAAAATATATCCTTAATGATGGATATACATTATGACTATAGAGTACATACTGGATGATTTGTATACTGCTCACCTCCACGGCACATATACATACTGGGTGATCATGGATCACTTACATAATCTGATGAATCTCAGTTTCCTCAACTGTAAAATTAGAGTAATAATGCCCCTTATAGCTTTTAAAAGAATCAAATTAAGTAATGTCTGTTAAGTATTTATCACACTATCTGGCATTAAATATGAAAGATTTAATGATTATTATTATTACTATTATAAAATTGTTATTTTGTAGCTCCAAATCCCCTTGTTTGATAACTGTCAGTGAACATGAGTAAGCACTGAGTAAAGTTACATATTTAAATTCTACACTTCCAAATCATGGCATATACTATTTTTTTAATGTAAACATAACAAAAAAGGAAAGCATGTTTATGTAACTTATTACAGGGTATTAATGTTCAATTTTCAAAGATAATTTCCACTGGGAAACAAGGTACTGAACAAACAGTTCTGAGGTTTGGGGCACTTCCAAAAGTCGGGGTTGGCTCTCACCGATTGGGACTGGGAGGGTGATCACACCGGAATGAGTAAGATCCTAAAATTGCAGTAAGATTTAGAGAATAAGCAGTGCTGTGGTCCATCTATAGTGTCTTCCATGGGAGAGACATAGGTGACAGTACAGATACTACGCTTTTTCCATCACTGGTTTCACCTTTTTTTTGTCTGCATATCATCAGACTTTGACCACACACACTACCTAAAAATATATAATAGTTTTCTCATTTTATTTGTTTTTCCTTAACTCTTGTTCCCCTTCTCTAGTGGCACTTGATATCTACTGCACTGAAAAGACATTGATTTCTCTAAGCGACAAAGACAGGGGCACCTGGGTGGTTTAGTCCGCTAAGCGTTGGACTTCGGCTCAGGTCATGATCTCTCGGTCTGTGAGTTTGAGCCCCGCATCAGGCTCTGTGCTGATGGCTCAGAGCCTGGAGCCTGCTTCAGATTCTGTGTCTCCCTCTCTCTCTGCCCCTCCCCTGCTCACACTCTGTCTCTGTCTCTCTCAAAATAATAAATAAACATTAAAAAAATTAAGTGACAAAGATAATTTTCATCATTAGAAACCTTTATATGATTATGTGGTGTCAATACAATTAGAGCTATAACATAAAAGAGATTTCAAGAATATATTAGGTAAACAGTATTAGGAAATAAATGTAGGGGTGATTTTTAAAAAGACTAAATTTAATATAACCTACTACCAAAAACAGTTTTTGCCAGTACCTATTTAATTTCAGTCCATTAGACTGAAAAAGAGAAAAAAGTATCAATTTTCCCTGCAGTAAATGACCATGATGTGTGTGTGTGTATTAAAATGAGCTATTTACACATGATAACATAGTAATTTTAAATAAAATCAATGATGCCACATCATTAGAAAATACTTTTTCTACCCAAAAGCCTTAATGTAGGCACATTTTTTTGAGGAAAAACCAAGACTGATCTCTTAGATGTTGAAAGTGAAGACTACTGTGGTGATGAAAGTAAGATTATAGACCAAAAACACAGCAAAATCCAATCATGAATGTCACCAATGATACAGAGATTTTTCCTAGAGAATTCCACCATTCATTCACTCATTCGTATATTCATATAACAAACTATTCAAAATGTTTTATTGGTGAGGCAATTCAGATCTCAAAAAACTGGTCAAAATATATTTGACTAAACTAAATGATTCATATGGTTGAAAATGCATTTAACTTCAACGTAAAATCAAAGAGAGAGTTTACAGTAAAGAGTCATACCATATATTCAATATCATAATTTTTAAATTTAATGACAAAATGTTTCATTTGGGAATATATAATTTCCTACAGTGAAAATGTTCTTAATCTTTCTAAAGTTGTCTTAAGGTTTCAGCTACTCACTGAGTGGTGTTGGCTCTTTTCTATTGGTCTCTCTGGACCCACTCCTCACCCTTTTCCATCATTCTGTATGCTCCAAAAGGCCAATATTCATAAACTAAAGGGCACATTCCTCTGACTTTCCTTTGGTTTTGACCAATAAAAGTACCTGCAGAAGACTAAAAAACAAGAATGCTGAGTTGGGATATTCATTCTCCTTGTTCTTGCCTAGTAAGTTGCCACAGGTTGGCTGTGTGCCTCTACTAAAGGCCACAACTTCTGCTTGGTATTCTCTCCTACAGCTCTCCTTTCCACTTACTCCTCCTGACCTTCCAGGGGTGGTGAAGACTCTTTATTGTCAGTTGTCTTTGAATACTGCATCAGTCCTTATTGGTTTCTCTTAATCCTGTCTGTATTTTTCTAAACAGTCCCCTTATTAATCTCTTCTCAATTACTCCATTAGAGTGCACCATCTATTTCTTGATGAGACCCTGAATGGTACCTTGAAATAGAAGACACTGGTTCTTCCCTGAGGTATAGCCTCCTCCACCCAGGTTGTCCTATTGACTGGTCAACATTAACACTCTCAGATGACAAGTGAGGGACAGACTAGAAGAAACTTCCAATAGCAAAGTGAATTAATCTAGGCTCTAGAAGGTCCCAGGCTAGGAAGGATGGCCAGGAGGAAAAGCAGTGACAGATTGTCATCCCATATGCTCATACCAGGCATCATTAGAGTAGTAATTTTATAACTTGCTTCTTTATTTAATGTATGATTTAATCATTTTGTCATATTCTTAAGGTTTCACTGTAAACATCATTTTGGCTACATATTACTCCAAATTAAAGGCTGGGTTTCTAGGATTCATAAATTATGGAAGTATAAGAAGCAACTTTCGATTGTATTTCCTATCTATGCCTCTTCTCCCATTCCTACCATGCAGTGTCCAGTTGCACATGTGATAAGTACCCCCCCCCCCAAATAAACTCAGTGGCTGAATGAATGTATAAACTAAGGTTTTCTCCAAAGATGTCCATATTTATCCTAGCCCTATACCTGGGATGCAATTAAGTATTTTCTTCACTTGGTTTCATACAGTTGAGTCAATAGCTTCATGAGGGATCCAATCTGGATTAAGTTATATATTGTAAAAGAGGCTCCCATGAATTATCATACAGGAGTGAGCAGTGTAAGGAGTTCCACACATAGGGCAGTTAGAAGTGAACAGATACTTTGAATGCTTTCAGAGCATACTGGAAGTTTGTTAGACCCAATGAAAATTGGTTTCTGAGTAAAATATGATTGATTTCATTAAACCTGTACCTAATACCCAGTGGAACTCTAGTCCACCGCCACAGAGTCTGAGAGAGTGGGAATGCAGGCAATACATTTACATTAAACCATAAAGATAGGAATAATAAACAATAAAAATTTTAAAGGGATATTTTAGTTTTGTTAGAATATCTAGAATTCCTCTATTCCCTTAAAAACACTTTTCAAAAACTATTTTGTAATGTTTATTTATTTTTGAGAGAGAGACAGAGCGTGTGTGGGGGAGAGACAGAGGTAGAGGGAGACAGAATCTGAAGCAGGCTCCAGGTTCTGATCTGTCAGCACGGAGCCTGATGTGGGGCTCAAAACCACAGACCGTGAGATTGTGACCTGAGCCAAAGTCAGATGCTGAACTGACTGAGCCACCCAGGCACCCCTCATAACACTTTCTAATAGAATGTAAAGAATAGAAAATAGTACTCCACAACCTTAGATGGGGCCAAAATTGCCTTTGAATATCCCTAAATGGCTCGTATAGAATTGGGTGCTAAGTGTGGCTTCTCTCTACTTGTTCTCTCTTCCTAGCCCTGGGCCAGGCATACACTGGTGGGCAATTATAGTAATCACTGTTCTTTCAGTGCCTGGATCAGAAAGGGAGACATCCCCACATGGCCATTCTGCCACACTGCCATTCCTCTGGCAGAGAGGGGGTCTTTCTGAATGTGCAAAGCTAGTTAGACCAATCAGCTTTTTCTCCCATCAACCCCACTTTCAGATACACTTGAGAGCTGTTTAAATAAAGAAGTCACCCTCTATTCTGGAGGCTTTGACTTTACAACAGTCAATTAAAAAAATATCCTTTGGTGGAAAGTACTTCTGCAACCCATTTGGGTACAGAAAATCTAGCTTTCTCCGTAATTTAATCTCTTTTTATATCTATAAGGAAATTAAGGGTTGTTTGTTGTTGTGGCTTTGTGTATGTATGTGTGTGCATGTTTGTTTGTTTGTCTGTTTGAACATGGGAGTTCAATTATAAACTAGCCAGAAAATATACTTTTACACAGCAAATTTGGGCAGCATTAAAGTTTATGCTGCTTAAATCACTTCAGATTGTGGGATATTCAGATCTCTGAATTTTATGATAATGTCAAGAGAGCTTCTGGTGAGTTCCATTAATTTTTTTGGTATTGTTTAATTTTACATGAGTAAATATAATTACTCCTTTTGTCATGAAGAGCAAGTTCTAATACCAATTTATAATTCATGGAGCTAATTATGTTAACGAGAAGGCAATCTTTCCTCAGCTATCTCCCCTGTAATTTTAAAGGATTTTGATTTTTTCCCCTTTCCTCTACAATTTCTCTTCCAGCTATGAAAAGGAAGTGTACACAATTCATCTGTGATATAATTATTTACCATGGCAACAGTTTGTGAATGGGATTGGGAAGTTGCACAGAAGGAGAAAGCAGCTTAAGGGAAACAGCCGAAAAAATCCTTTCAAGACAAGTGAAGAGGCCTTTCAGGTGGGGATGGTTTTTGTTTTCCTGACATTTTAAGGAGGGGCTCAGGTTTGCCTAACATTGTAAAAACTGGTGTTGATCCTAAAATAAAAGAGTCTATTTTCTACAGTTGCATTTCAGAAAATCACTTTGATTAAGAGAGTGGCATAAAAGGCAAACCCACGTTTCCCTCTGCATTTGAATTAACAGCCCCCAGGAAGGGAAAGGGAAAGTGTTTGCTGCTAAATTATCAGATGGCATTGCCAGGGGACATTGGGGGGGGGAAAAGAGACTCCATTTCCCCATATTCCTAAAATGAGTAATAAGCTACGACCATGCTCAGCAACAAAAATCTTCCTTCTCGGGTAACATACAGAGTCAGAGGAAAGTAAAGAAAATCTATCCAAATCCACTGGTCCAATCTTTGGGCTTCACCGGAGGCTCCACAAATTCTCTCTTTATCTCCTTTGGTCAATGGGATATTGATTATTTTAACCCCAATTGTGTAATGCCAATGAATGTAATCAATATTCTTCAAAAGAAAATGAGTATGCATGTTAAAATAATACTAATATCAAAATACAAGCCACCTTTTCCTGGGTGTTTGCATGCTCATGTTCTTTTCACCTGTGAACAATGTTACATCTCATATTCTTCCTTTCTTTTAGTGTTCAGCAATAACTAACATCTAGCTTTAGCTGAAGTATTCTTGATTGCACAATAAAATTACTTCTGTTCAATATTCTAGGATGCTAATTGCATCAAGAACTATGGGGAAAGCTCACAACTGGGAGCCTTATGAGTAGAAAGCTCAGGAGAGCTTGATCATCTCAGAAACATACATCAACAGGACAGGGCTGGAAAGAGTCTGCCCATACAACATTTTACAATAAAAGCGTAAAAAAATACAATTGGTTCTACAAAACACAGAGTTCCTAATTCTAGTTACAGAACCAACAGAGCCACTTCCTGAAATGACTGTACTGGTTTGAGCTCTTGCTAGTATTTCTGCCATTTGTACGTGCCTGTGGTGTGCATGGAGTCTAGTACCAAGCGTTGCTCTTCCAGTGTTCTGTTTATACTGGACTGAGCACAGGGCTGTGCGTACTAAACAAAGGAAAATATACTTCCTTCAGGGAGAAGGACAAGGGAAACATAGTTTCACATGATAACAGAACTGGAACAGACCTTTGAGATCCATATTCCCATTTCTTCATCTTAATAGATAAGAAAATTGAGTTTCCAGGAGGTTACTGTAGGTCTCTGAAATGTCTTACCTCCCAGGTTGCTCCTTTAAGCAAATTGTACAAATAGGAAACAGAAAAAAAAATTTAAATGCAAGCATAGGTGATGCACTTACACAAGAAGGATAAACTCCAAAGAAATTTAGAGAAGATCAACTGTGCTCATTAGTCAGGGCAGACTTCATGGAAGAGGGGGCCTATGTGGGGTTTCATTTGGGGGAGAAAAAGAAGGGGGTCCTTTCCCAGCCATGTGAAGAAGACTGCCCTTCAGTCTGCCATGGGTAATACTGTTGATAAAATCCTTCAGTAGTTGCAGCTTTACATTTTTGCCTCGTGGCCTAGACAAGGAATAATAGAGATTATTTTTCCCAAGTAAAGGCATCAATTGCCCACAGAAAAAGGTAAACTACCCTTAATTTAGTCTCTACAATTAGGATTAGTAAAGTGTGACATGACTAAATAATTAGTTTAATCCTTTAACCACACCCCATGTAACCAACCCAAATACCTCCTTTTCATTACTGATAAGATTATCATTTCAGCAAGCATAGCCTTCAATGACTCCTTACTCTGTCTCCATTAGATTATAGGCATAACTTCAGCCTTCTTGATATACCTGAGCCCTCTCTCCCTTCCTTCCTTTTTCCTTCCTTCCTTCCCTTCCCTTCCCTTCCCTTCCCTTCCCTTCCCTTCTCTTCTTCTTCCTCTTCTTCTCCTCCTCCTCCTGCTGCTCCTTCTTTTTCTTTATCTTTTCCTTTCCCTTTAGTTGGTCATGTATTTCTCTCAGTATTCTCATTCTGTTACTTTATTGCCAAGCTTCTCAAAACTCACTTAATTTCCTAGACATTTCCCTGTTTAGAAATTCCTACTTTGGACAGAAGACCCTCTTGTTAAAGTGCCCTGTTATATCAGTGCATTTTCTAGTGGAATGAAAACAAATATTGAATTCATTCACATTAAGGTGCTTGTGTCTGAAGGTTACTTAAAAAGCAGGAAAATATGAGACTGCCTTCAGAAAGCTAAACTCTGAAATCAACACAATCTCTCTGGTATGAAGTAGAAGGTGGGCAGAGGTGGTGGTGTTTACTACTGAAGACCGAACAAAGGAAAAGAGAAGAAGCAGTGGTTAGCAGTGTCCATCCCAGCACTATTCAGGAAAAAAAGGGAGCTTTACACTAAGTTTGCTGAATATCTCAGCTCCTTAAGGCCATCCTGGATTGGGAGAAGATAACTTTGGCTATAGCTACTCTATTAGTAAGATAGTGAAGAGTTGAATTCATCTTTACTTCCCTGGTGATTCCTTGATCACCAGCACAGCTTTTGTTTAGGATTTGGCTGCTTTACTTATAATCTCCACACTTGTCATGTGACCTCTGCATGTTCCAAATCCTATTGTATTATTAGTTCTCATTGTGAACTACATAAATCAGCATTCTGGTTCTGTAAAACAACCCTAGGAACTTAGTGGATGTGTACCCAGCACATCTCTGTAAGTGATGGGACCACAATCAACTAACAAATCAGGTTTCAGCACCAGCAAGGCTGAGGGTCAACTGCAGGTCCAGAGGGAATACCCCAGAACAATGAATGCCAATCCGTGAGGCCACTTGGACGAGACCTTACTGGCCTTTCCCTACAAAATTTCTACCATGTTTTATGTCTTTGGCTGTGTTTGAGAGTATATATTCTTTTCTCCAAGAAATAATTGTAACTTATTATTTTGAAATCTTGGAGACACAATGTTTTCATTTAAATTGATGCTTTCCTAATAATGGACTTTTAGAAATTGAGGGAAATGAGTGGTAAAGATATTTGATCAGGCCAGTACACCTGGTTCCCAGGCCTAGCTAAACCCTAGTGCACAGGCAACACTTATTCTGTCTATAAAGTGATCCTTGGTGATGATTTCAGCCCTCTATATACATGTGGCTTGTGATTCCTCAAAATGTTACTTTGAGCATGTCAAACCAGACACTGGGGATCCTTCTGCACTTAACAGGGTGAATATGCAGTCTGTGCTCCTGTAATAACTAGAAACTTCCATGCCTTGGGGTAGGAGTGAAGGGATAAAATATTCTGATTGGAATCACAGCATGCCTGCATGCAAATCAACAGATAAAGGCTACTCTGTAATTATGCTAAAATGACCTACTGTACAACATGTCTCTTGTCCTTTTCTTGACTCCCAGGTAAAAAAAGAAGTGGTTGTTAAGTGGCATTGACCATCTATGTCCTCATCCATGTGGCCGCTCAGGCTATAGCTGTTGCAAAATGGTATTTCCCAGCTCTGTCCCTGTCCAGATGGCTGGTTTAAAGTATCATGAAGTGAAATGAAAAAAAGAGGAAAACGTTAGCAGACAGAATTGTAGCTTGTTCATGGAAAATTAGAAGACGCACCCTTTGATTCCTTTGTGGTTCCCCACCCCCAACCCCAAGTGGTTTAGAATTAAAATGGGGACAAAAACATCTCTAGATTTATTTGGCTCTGCCATATTAACCATAAAAAAGATCTAGCCTGTTCCAATCTTAACCCAGCAGTAAACTATAAATCCAACTTCCCCTCTCTGCTGGGGAATAAAATCCAAATACAGTAGCATCCAAATAATTATCAAGAGTTGAGCTGTGCTGGCAGGGTGCAATGTACAAGATTCAATTTTAACTAGTGATTACAGACCGGCAACCTTCTAGCCCTGAATGTCAAACGGCCATGTCACTTTCTCCTGTCACGGAGTATGTCAGGACTCACCGCAGCCTGGTGACTTTTCATCAGAGGTAATGAATCTTGTACTCCTGAGATGGGAAATGTCACTGTGCCTCCCCACCCCTCCCTCTCCTCCCACCTCGCCCCTCATTCCCTTCCTGCCACCTGTCCAAGTCCCAATAATTAGGAAAAGAATGTTGTGTGTGACACTGCTTCTCACATCCCCACCAGGGCCCTGCTACTGTCGATTTAAATTGTGTGGTCAGTACTCAACTTGCAACCATATGTGATGAAATGGCTACCTCAGTAGATGGTTTACGGGGCTGGAGTCTCATGTATCAAGTTCTCCTGTCCTTGAGCAATAAAATGGAAAAACAGTTAAGCTCTGACCTTACAGCCTGCACGGTTTGGGGCTCTAGTCCAACTCCTGATAACCTGCCTTTAAATCTTTCGAACTTGAAGTTTTTTCTTTCTGACCTTTCTGCTGCTAGATGCCATTTGGGACATCAATGAGGGTGGAGCACTGTGTGGGTGGTGATGGGGAAGGACAGTACGTGGATTGTGATATTATCTTTTGAGTCCAGAGTTCAATGTCTGACATAAAAAGAGACTAGACAAGCATTTTATATTTGTGTCTTTTTTTTTTTTTTGAGCCAACAGAAAAACATATGAATACATACAAATGTAGCCACTGGTTTTTGAAAACTATTTCTTGAATTTCTTAAATTCTTTTTTTTTAATTTTTTTTTTTTTTTAGTTTTTATTTTTGAGAGAGAGAGAGAGGAAGCACGCACACGCCTGAGAGAGTGGAGGAAGGGCAGAGAGAGTGAGAGAGAGAGAACGAGACAGAGAGAAACTTAAAGCAGGCTCCATGTTCAGCGAGGAGCCCAATGTGGGTCCCAATGCAGGACTTGATGCCACGACTCTGAGATCACGACCTGAGCCTCCAAGAGTCGGACGCTTAACTGACTGAGCTATCTAGGTGCCCCAATTTCTTAAATTCTTAATATAAATCTCAGAATCTTAGAGGGTTGGGAGGAGTACATATGAATCGAATTTGAAAGAAATATTTCTATTTGTGATAGAAAAATTCCCTTTATTTCTTATGCATCTCATCATTTAAAAAAATATTTAATACCTATTAAGTTCAACATAATATTGCTACTTATTAAAAGATGTAATGAAGCAATATATAGCATGATCCCTGCCTCAGTTAATATGAAATATAAGACACATGAATGATAGGTATAAGATAAGGAAACATGTAGTAAGTAAAAGGAAACAGTCTTCCCATATGAAAAACAATGCCAACAGCATATAAGTGAGTTAAAATCATCTCAGATGGTAGAAAAGACATAAAACCCATATGGTCCAGAGTCAACGAAGAAAAAGGTATCAACCAAGAAAAATGTATCAAGGTAATGCTAAATGCAAACACAGGATCACATTATTTGTTAGTGCTACGAACATCTCCATATTTGCCTGTAGTGATTAGGTATCCCATGGAACACAGCAGTAAATTATAACTGAGGTCAGTTAATCCACTGTCATCCAATATAAGTCAGACAGATGGGAAGGCAAAATCAAGGCTAATCAGTGTCAAAGAAGGTTCCAAAGGAGCTGTGGGGCAGCTAGTTTCCCTTGCTACTACATAGGCATTTTGTTTTTTTCCTGAAAAGTTCAGGGCTCTTTTATTGAGTCATGATTCTACAAGAAACATTTAGGCTTTAATGTACCAAGACTTGTTAGAGAAAGTTTATTTCTAGATAAGACTTGCTTTCCTTCCTTCTTTTTTCTCCCTCCCTTCCTCCTTCTCTCATTCCCTCTCTCCCTTCCCCCATCCTTCCTTCCTTCCTTCCTCTCCTATATTATGTTCCAGACTTTGAGCTAGGCATAAATGATGAAACACTAAGCAAGGTCAACAGGCTTCTTGTCTAATGTAGCCTAAAGTCTGGTGGAGAAAATAGGCAAGTATTGAGGCAATTACAATTCAATATGAGACAAAAATGAGAGAGGCTACAACATGCTAATGGGGTCCTAATGGAGGTACCTGGTCCAGACATAGGAAGAAAACAGAAAGAGCTTTCCAAAGGATGCCCAAAGGTAAACAGGAAGTCTTTACCATTGATCCTCTACGAAGCCATGAATTTCTGGGTAGATTTCAGGTTCTTTGAGCTGAGTCTGAAGTCTCCTCTATCAACCACTAGAATGGGTCTCCTCCCTGGGGTAGAGGGAAAATGACCCTTATTGTAATCAGTGTCTATACTCAATTATTTAACAGCACATCTAGGAGACATCTTTAAGGACAGAAAGAGGCTGAGAGAGGGCAAGATGGTGGAGAAGTAAGGAGCTCCGTACTTGCNGGACAGAAAGAGGCTGAATTTGAGGCACATATAATATTCCGATCAAGGCTTTGGGCCACAATATTGCAAAGCATAAGCCATTACAAATTAATTACAAGTAAAGATTGGGTAGGAAAGTTAGAAATTTTGTTTAAACCATCTCCTTATTGAAGCATTACAGAAAAATGAATTTCTAGTATATTTAGTATATTATATTTCTAGTATATCTCCCTATATATATTTTTTGAATTTGTTTTTATTTTTGTCTTAAGTTCATTCAAAAATTGAGAGTATCGGGGCGCCTGGGTGGCTTAGTCGGTTAAGCGTCCGACTTTCGCTTAGGTCATGATATCACGGTTCGTGAGTTCGAGCCCCGCGTCGGGCTCTGTGCTGACTGCCAGCTCAGAGCCTGGAGCCTGTTTCAGAGTCTGTGACTCCCTCTCTCTCTGACCCTCCCCTGCTCACGCTGTCTCTCTCTCTCTCTCTCTCTCTCCTAGAAATAAATAAAACGTTAAAAAAAATTAAAAATAAAAAAATTGAGAGTATCATGTAGCAGGCAAAATTCTAATTATTGAAGGACCCAAGAATAAATTTTTAAAAAATGTTTCTTTCCATTATGTAACTTGCAGTCTAGAAGGGGAGAGAGAGGTAGACAAATAATCACCAAGCAATGTAATGCCTAAGATGATATGGGAAGATCGACCCTGTATACTAAGTGGGGGACTGTGGTTCATGGACCTTTAAAAAAGAAACAGACATAAGCCAGTGTATTTGTTTTCATCAAATAGACTGCAAGCTGCCTTTCCAAAATATAGAAGTAATTCTCCACTGATAATTGGTAGAATCATTTACAGCTTCACAGATAGGGTAGGTGCCAGTGTGGGTCCTGTAATGATACTGAATAGTGTAGAAGTAAGTGAGGTGATAGGTATGGCAAACAAAAAGAAGTTGCCAAAATGCTCCCTAATTGGACAAGACGCATGATAGACATATTTCAGGAGGCCTCTTATAAGTCACACAGAATTAAATTGCAAGTGTCCTCCTTTCTTCACCAACCCTTAGACCCTGATCTTCCTTATCTTCCAGTCAGGATGAATGAAAAACATTTCTTTGGGGGCAAAGAGACTCCCTGCTCACTGGAACTAAGAAGACTGATGTCTCAGTGTTTGTAGAAGCAGTCAGCAAAGGGATACAACCATCTTGAAATGCAGGTGTGTCTGTGAGAAAGGGGAATGCTCACAAAGAAGTCAAACTAGTATTAACTGTCACATAAGAACATGTAACAAGAGAAACTGTTCTGCATGATACTGTAATGATATATACGTGTCATTATACATTTGTCAAAACACATAGAATGTACAGAATAAAGAGTGAAACCTAATGGAAACCAAGGACGTTAGTTAATAATAATATATTAATACTGACTCATCAATTCTAATAAATAAACCGCATTAATGTAAGATGTTGTTAATAGAGGAAACAAGATGGGTGTTGAGGGAGTGCATGAGAACTCTACACTTTCCCCCCAATGTTTTGTAAAATAAAACTCAAAAAAGTATATTTTTTGAAATACTTGTTATACTCTATAGCAGTTATTCATATAATCTTGGTCTTCTTGTTAATCTATGAGCTACGATATAGGGATCTATGTTTGTATTTCTTAAGTTTTCTATTTAGCAACTTCATGAAAATTTGTTGCATGATAAAAAGAAATTTCGGGTTTAGGAAATGCTTCTTCATTATAAAATATAAAACTGAGATGCTTAGGAATTAGCAGCCCAAAGAAGAATGGCCACACTTGGAGTGGCAGCTCCAGGTAGAGATGACACATTGTTCAAAGGTCTGGATGCAAAAGCAGGTTCATTTGACAATGTGAATGTACCTCTCCTTGGGGAAGGCCTACAGGGAAACTGAACCATGACCTTGCAAATGCAGCCCCTCATGGCCCCATACTCAATGTCCTAATGTTTCCTGCAATGCCTATTTAGCTACATTCATCCTACTGTCTTTGATTCTAGAAAAAATTAAAATTCTGATAACTGAAAAAAAAAGCTCTTTAACTTGAAACCCCTCCCCCCCAAAAAACCTAGCATCATGAATACCGTATTTAAATGCAAACATCAGAAATTATATTTCAAATAGTCCTAAGAGGACTAATTAATAATTGTAAAGTGCTTTGAAGATGGAAAGTGCTAAATTAATGTCAATATTTATTTATTAATAATCACAGGAGGTGATGCTGCCATCTTGAAGTTGCCTCTTTTATGATCAAGTACCAACTACTACCACGGTTTCACCCTCTTAATCGCCTTCTCCAGCCACTATTGCCATGTAAGAACTCCAGACTTTATGCTTGTGTTTAGTATTTCATTAGTTAAAAACTATTGCCAGTTCTCTACATATAACTGGAAAGAATTTCTACACTTTGTGTGCAGAGAAGCTAGTATCCATGAACATCAAAATTCATGCATCATACAAAAAGAAACTACACTTAATAGTTAACAGGAAGCACAGTATCAACCATAGAGTAGGAGCTGAGGAACCAAGTTTTGAATGAATAAATGAATGAAAAACAAATTAACCCAGTTCCTTTTTTATATAAAGTGTAAATGTTGCCTTTAGCCTCGCATCATATCTATTTGTATCACATGGGAACCTACTTCATATATTAACTGGAACTCAAAAATATGTTACTCTGTTTCTTGAATGCTAGGTTGCAGTTTTTTAGCAATCCATATTCACGTTGTGTTACTCCCTACGATGTTTAATGGTATGCCAGTGGAAAGAGTAGTTTAAAAAGAAAAAACCTCAACAAGTAATTAAAATATTTAAAATGCCCAAATAGCTGCCATCATTGACCTCAAAGGTCCAGAGGGATTCTTGGCTTTCTAACTTCAGAGTTAGCTACTTTGCATTGTCCACAGTGAGCACTCTTGCAAGAACTTCTGACGCAGCATGGAGTCCATGGCTCATTTCTACTTCACAATCTCCTACAAGCTACAAACTAGAGACAGGACTCTGGTGTGAGAGATACTCATCTGGACCAGTGTTGGTTACTAGTCAGAAATCACAACCCTTTCTTAGAAGCTTCACATATATTTAGTTAACTGGACATAGGGACAAGGGGGAGGGAGCTGGCAAAAGAACAGTATATAGTTGGTAAAAATTCAGTTACAATTTCAAGTTGTAGTCTACAAAACCAAGGTTCAGATGAATAAAGAAGAGGAAGATCATGAAGAGGAATATGTGGACCAGGAGAGAAACAGCAGTGTGAATATGCTATATCAGGGCCTCTCTGATTAGGAAGGCTGAGTATTCTGGCCCATTTACTGACTAAATAAACATATTTTACACACTATACACCCAAAGCCCTAAATTAGGTTTTATGGTAGATACACTTACATGGTACTTTGAAGATTCAAAATTCAGACTGTTCTCAAGGAAACTTCACAAACTTCAGTGTTTGTTGAAACACTCAGCAAATGAGTGACAATTCAGCCACTTGTTGGGCTTTGCCATGTCAATGGGGCTTTGCTCAATTCTTTACCACATCCTCAATTATTCCAGAAGATTTTATATATATATAAGATTATATATATATGATTCATATATATAATTAAATATATTCATATATATAATTATATATATAATTATATATTCATATATATATAATTATATGTATGCTACATTATGTATTACTTAAAAAGCTTTAGTACATAAGAGGAAACAATAGCTGAAAATTTTAAAGGTAGTTATACAGAGAGAGAAAGCACATGCCTCTTGATAGAAAACTGATTCCGAGGGAAGCAACAAACCTGTATACTCATTCCCATATAGGCAATTTAGAGAGTTTGCCAAGAGCTAGGTCTACCTCCTCTGTGACCAACAGTACTTTGCAACCTAAGACGACATTCATTTATTACCATGTGACAGGCAAATGCAAATTTTACATGTTGGGAATACAACTATAAGGAGATAATCATTTATTTTTTCATATTTGTAAATTTTATCTCCTTTACCAAATAACTAGCTGCTTAAAGATGGGGCCAATTCTTGCTTATAACTTGTGTATTTTGCCAGATATATGCCCAGAATGGACTATGGCTAACTGATGAATGTAAAGCAGAGAGAAGACAATACAAGGCTATCTCTAGGTAAATTCTAACATTAGTGCAACAGATGCATGGGAAGCCAGAAGGAGAATTTGCAACTTTACTATTCTGAAAGATCTTATTGCCCCAATATTTAGTACAGAATTATGGAATGAAGTTAATTTATATTAAAAAAGTTAAGTCTTGAAGCCAGCTCACATCCTGCATGATGAAAACAATACTAGTATGCTTGTTTCCCTGCCTTTCCCTTTCCTGCTGTGATGCTCACTCCAACTTCCCATACCAGCTGGGTGCGTTCAATGGCTACCTTCTCACTCCTCCAAATATTCATTGCAAATGTCCTTTAGGAAATGCTTGGCATCTTTTTGCTGTCTGCCACTTCTATTTCAAATTTCCTTGCTTTTCTCTGGTTCCCCCCATTCATCCTGTTGATTAAGAATGGATTTCTCTAAAATAAGCATTTAAACAAATACTCATTTCTTTATTGGCTTGGTGTCTCCCTATGAGGGCTTTTCAGACACCCTCTTCCTCTACATACTCACTATATGCGGTGGTCATCAATACTCAGCAAAGCCTGACACCATAGTGCAGCCATCTCAGGTGACCCATCTGGAGGGTAGGGGGGTAGGTAAAGAGCATGGGAAAGGTACCTCAGAATGTCATCAGAGGGGCGCCTGGGTGGCTCAGTCAGTTAAGCGTCTGACTTTGGCTCAGGTCATGTTCCACAGTTCGTGGGTTCAAGTCCCATGTCGGGCTCTGTGCTAACAGCTAGCTCAGAGCCTGGAGCCTGTTTCAGATTCTGTGTCTCCCTCTCTCTCTGGCCCTCCCCTGCTTGCTCTCTCTCTCTCTCTCAGAAATAAATAAAACATTAAAAAAATTTTAAAGTGTCATCCAAGAAATTACCTGCAAATGGTAAAATTATGTCTCAACTACTACTGAGAAATTATTTTGAGATAAACTTATTAGAGATTCCCTGGAATTTTATTTTTGAGGAAAACACTGCTCCAGTTTGAGGGAAAGTTTTACCTACATTAATAACCACCATATTTTACTCTACATTTTTCTCTTCTTCCTCAACTCATTATCACCACTCTTGTATTTCCTATGAAATAAGATCTTTTACCCATATTGTGATATCCATTTTGCAATTTTGTAGAGAGGATGCTTCCGTCCAGGGGGAAATCAACTATACTGAACAGCTGGATATTTTACTTCTCGCATCTCTTATATAGTCTCCTCAGTTAAATTCTCTTTTTTTTTTAATTCCTAAAGCACTCCTGGTCATTCTCACATTGCCATTTTAAAGTTATGTGTCCTAGTAAATACTTTGGATTTTCCAAAAGAGTAAATGGCAATCTTGAAAAACTTTCTTGAGGACAGGAACTGTGTTACATGCTTTCATAACTTTTGCCATTATTGGCATGGAACTAGGTGTACTAGAGATGATCAGATTTTATTTGATACTTGATTGACAGATTTATTGAATGGCTGAATCTTTATGGTAAATACTTTAGCAGAAACAATTCTTCTTTCAATTTGTTTTTGTTCTGTACTTGATAGATAGATAATCTAAGCATAGTTACAATAGAATCCTAAATAGAAAGACTTCTAAGGAATAATATTGGATGCTATATGATAGAATTTATAATGAAAACAGTTTCTACCATATTTTACAACTTCACAAAGCTTAATATAAATTTGTTTTTCTCTTATTTTTACAAAAGTAAACAATAAAACAACTTTCATTGCAAAGATATAGGAAGATTGTACAGTCTCTCTCCTATACATACACATTTGGACACACACACACACACACACACACACACACACACCTCTATATATCAAACAGATACCACATGAAACACTAAGCATCTTTGTTGGGTCTTTGACAGCTAAATTAGATTAATTTAAGTTAAGTTAAATCAAATAACTTGCTTTGTATATTTGAGTTGCCATTCAAATAGTACAGATTTTTCTGTCTGTCATTTAGAATGAATTCAGTACCACAAGTTTTCCATTGAGTGAACAGAACTAACTGAGGGCATCCAAGAAGAAACCTTCATAGATAATTGGCTAGCTCAGAGAGCTAGTGTAGCGGAACATGATTCCAGATTGAATCAAATTCTGGAGCTCTGTTGAAGAGAGGACTAAAGAATGGGGGGAATACAAGGTTATGTGTCAATTAAAGGATGGTTTGTACTTTTTATCTATTTACTTCATTGCCTGTAACACAAATGTCTTTACAAACATATTTAAGAAAACTTGGCCTCAGTATTTTACATATTATGAAGTAGAATAAGAGCAAATTTCTATTCACTGAAGAATAATGAATGCATAAATTAATTGGGATTCTATTTTCCTACTTAAAAACATAGAAGAAAAGTTCGCTTAATGGAGACTTTGGTAGAATTGTCACCATGTTATTCAATAGACACATAGAACTTCTACAAAGAAATTTACCTCTTATGAAATTTAACACATCACTGACAACATCAGACATTAAAATGAGTTTTTTTGGGGGGGACAGTGCCTGGATGGCTCAGCCAGTTAAGCATCTGGCTCTTGATTTTGGCTCAATCATGGTCTCACGGTTGTGAATTCGAGCCCTGCATTGGGCTCTGCACTGACAGTCCAGAGCCTGCTTGGGATTGTCTCTCTCTCCCCTCTCTCTCTGCCCCTACCCCACTTGCTCTCTCTCTCTCAAAAATAAATAAACTTTAAAAGATGAGTTTTTGGTCCAAATAACTATCTTTGCTAAAAGTTGAAATAAAATTACATTTAGTCAATCAATTCTGTTTCATAACTGTGGATTTAACTCTAAGATTAAAATTGTCCCTTTATCATTTACCCCACCTAACTCTCACTCTCTCTCTCTCTTTCTCTACCAACCTACTTATCCACCCATCCTTTATTTTTCATTATAATTTTTCACATTTCTGAAAACATGCTGCATTACTATTCATATTTATATACTTAAAAATATTTGGGGGCTCCTGGGTACCTCAGTTGGTTGAGCTTCCAACTTCAGCTCAGGTCACAATATCGTGATTCGTGAGTTTGAACCCCACGCTGGGCTTTGTGCTGATAGTGCAGAGCTTGCTTCGGATTCTCTATCTCCTCCTCTCTGCTCCTCCCCTGCTCATGCTCTCTCACGTGAGTACTCTCTTTCTTTGTCTCTCAAAAATAAATACACATTTTAAATAATACATATAAGTTGTGTGTGTGTGTGTGTGTGTATGTGTTGGTGTCTATTACCTGTCTAAAGCCACACAGTATCATCTCTAAAGACACAAAGACTCATGCAAAGATATTGAATGCTCTGTCAATGCAAGGATATTTGTCATCAATTATGTTGCTGGTCTATCTTATATGTGGTCTAAATCACAACCATAAAACCTGCATTTCTGTTTTATAATCCTGAGGCTAGAAGCCTCTGTAATCAACTCACACCACTCCTCTTCTTTTTCATTGCTCTATCAGATGTGTACTTATCTTACTCATCTGCCAGATCCTTGGTTCTGCTGAGTCCACTGCCTTATTAACCACTGAATGTTCTATAATATCTGTAGAATGAATTGTATATAACATGTGCCCATTGTATCTTTGACAAATTAATGATCCATTCATGTCTGATTTCAATGAATGGGAAGAGACTGAAATTTCAATTTGAAACATTCTTCTGTTTTTCCTATAGGTAAATGCTAATATCATAAATATGGGATAGCTTGAATATTTGAAGCTATTTTCTGTATTATGTAACAATGGTATGCTACCTTTCTCTAAACAAACAGGATTTAGCTTTAGTGTATCTGGACCAAAGGATCGATGGTATAAGGCCTCCACTAGATTGCAGAGTCCTATTCACTGCCGTCTTTGCAAATGCTGCCCCTGAAAGTTGTGCTATGCTCTGGCTGACAGCCCTGCTGCAGAGTCTTCAACTTCCTCACAATTTGTTCAACCTCACAACACCGAGCAGGTTCCAATCAACCTAATCTGTGTTATGGGCATTGTAACCTATGGTGTATGCTACTGTTACAGGACGATATTTCTTTCTATCATTCTGTGCACCTAGAAGCTAGAAATGCAGGCATTAAACAGATTCTTAGAACACTGAAGGTGAGGACAATGGGAAAACACACACACACACACACACACACACACACACCAGCTCTTCTCAATAGAAGAACTAAGCCATATATAACAATGGTTTGGAGTATTCTCTCTAATAAGATGAGTGACACTAACCACAGAATGACCTTTCCTTTGGCAAAATGGCTAAACGGGAGACTTTATTGTAAATGAATTATAGTGTAGGTGTCTAAACAAACACATTAGTGAACAAAATGCTTTAAAAGGTATAGTTATCTTTAAAAAAACATCCAACACTGAATTGAAAGATCAGTGATGATTCATGTTTTTTGATACTTTTCAAAGAGGACAGGAGAAGTAGAAAAATATTTTCAAGTTCTCATGTGAGAAAATCAATGGAAAGATTTGGAATTGTAATTAGGCGAGATGACTTGCCAGATGGCATAATTTAAAATATTTTTATTAAGGAAGTATTCTCATTTTATAGGCAAGGAAGAGTGATTAACAGGAACTTCTGTTCTGGCTAACTTCAGCACACTTTCGATAAATTGAAACTATGTCCTGCCATGAACCATGATAGAACTAGCTGGCAAGCTATCATTGTCTCTCATCTTGACATGAACTCCCCAGCTAGGATAAGCGTTGCCTTTATTTTGTGGGTCCAAGGGCTAGGATAGAAAAAAAAATAAACCACAGTCATAAATACATTGTATACTTTCAGTTCTAAACAATTATTCTTCCACTTACAAAATATCATCATTTTTTTTTTTACTGTCTCATTGTTCCATTATATGTGTACTTATTTTAATCATGCCATATAACAGGTTTCTTTGTGGGTAATGCCTTAGTCATTATCAAATTTTCCACAATTTTTACTATAAAGCATTGTATATTTTATGTCTATTCGATCTTTGATAAGCACATAAATCATGTTTGATTTTCAATGGATAATATATAGGATGAGACTCAGATTTTAATTTGATATATTCTATTTTATAAAGAAACACTGTGTAAAAAATCACAGCTGAGAGAACCCTAGTCCTTAACTCTGATAATCACGTAGGCTACTTTCAGTTGAATTTTTCTAATCTATTTCCCCCTGCTCCAGTATTTTCCAGCCCTTCACATACCTTATATTGCCAAGTACTTTGGCTTTGACCAACAGTTTTTCTCCTTAGATGCAATCTAGTATTTGATTCTGGCTTGATACACAGAGCTCAAGTTAGAGAAACCTCTTTTGTTCCTTCTCCCCATCTACATTGGATTGTACCCATTGGTCCAATCTTAAAACAAACAAACAAACAAACAAACAAACAAAAACCCCAAAAGTTAAGAAATGTGGAGTCCAAAGAGTTTTGGACATGTGATTGTGTACAGGATAAACAAGGCTGATATAAGCGAAATGATTCAAATGAGGTATCGGAGGGAGGGGAATGCTGAGATGTATAACAGGAGCCAGACTACATCATGAATAGCCTGGAAGTTTAGGGAGGGTGGAAGCAGAGTGAGTTAATGAAAGCAGGTGGACATAAGGGAGGTTGGGATGGATTACAAAAGCCATGCTGCGGTTGACACTGGACATTTGGAGTAGGCACGATTTTATACACCCAACATAGGATGGATGTCAGCACCAATAAATCACCCAAGAGCACTTGTGAAAATATTTTTCAGAAGTACCAGATGTATTCTTACAAGAACTGAGGAAAACGACTCGAGGGATAATTATAGATGCAGGAAACTACAAGAATAAAATTTGAATTCAAGATTCTCTGAGATACAACATCTTCTAAAATGCAAACAGAAAACCTACTAAAATGTTTTAGCTTTTCTGATAATTACTACCTTTTAGTAATTATTATTACTGAATAGATAACAGCAATAGATACTTACTATTTTTTAGTTTATTTTTAATAACTCATTGCAATTAGACACACTCAAAAACAGAAATGTTAGTTTAATAATGGAATTGTGTATTGGTTATATCCAATATATATATACATATATATTCAAGAGAAAGGGCTATTGATTCAAATCATGACTTACACCCACCTTCTATTTTCCTATAATGCTCTTTTCAATAGCTTAAAAACCATGAGAAGATGCCAATGCACCTGTGCCCAGGAAGAAATAAAAATAACCACCTGTGTTCTAGCTATCCCAGCTCATCACACATGGCCCTCAATGAGAAGATACTGGATGGCACTGCAGATGCACATAGTGCAATGCAGTCCTTGGTTTTCTGCAAGTGCACAGGGTGATCTCTGGTTTGATGGTGATCAAGCTCTGCATTTGCCTCTACTCCTCATTAAAATAAAAGAGAATACAAACAGAATTAAACCCATAAACCCTAACAGGAAAGACAGTGGGAGAAGGATCATAATTCAACAGTAGACTTCAAAGCATTCTGGGAGATGAAAAATGGATGGGAACCATCCAGTTACACAAAGAAGCCTGAGGAATCTGCAGCCCCAAATTAACACAGTAAAGGATGGCAGGGAAAGAGGGAGCTAATCTTCTAGGCAGAACTCCTAAAATGTCTGGAATAAAATCAATGAGAATGGAGGGGAGAATTATGAAAGTGAGCCAAAATTGGTAGAGAGAAATAGAAAGTCTGACTAAAATTCTGTTTCTAGATTGAGAAGCCAATCATCTTCCTACTCTTCTCTCTCTCCTACATTTCTATCTGGATTTAACAAGAGTACAAGAAACCTCACGTTGAATCAAGGCAAAAGAAAATAAAGCAAAATAATAATTACCCTAACAAAAACAATGACCCCTACATTAAGAAAAGTAATGGATTGAGTGGAAAGAATTAGGACAACCAGCTGGATGCTGGCACCACAGAATAAATTCCTTCCCATTTTAGTAATCTCTTATCAAAAGCCTGGATCCTCAGTGATTTAAGTGCAGAAATGCCCAGGTTAGCGTCCTGACTCAAGGAAAATTTTTTGTAAGGAAAACAAGTATGCAAATATAGCAGCAGAAAAAATCCAATCTGCTCTCTGGAAAAGTCAACTCAATACTTCCTGTTTTAAAATGCACAAATAACTTATAATCAATCAGGCATATAAGGAAAAATAACGGCATTAAAATGGCAAAATAAACAAAACAATCCCAGTGGAAACAGAAATAACTCATTGAAGAGAAGAAACTTGAAAAAAATCTAATTAGTATTCTCAGAGAGATCTGAAAGCTGATACCAAAACAAAAACATAAACAAAAGATAACACAATAAGATAAAGTCAAGGAACTCTACGTATATACACAGCAAAAAGGATGAAGAAACAGAAAATATGTGATCAAATATAAAAGGCATAAGAGGACAATCACAAATTCCAGACATCCAACAAATATGAGATCTGGAAGGAGAAAACAGAAGGGAAGAAATAAGCAAAATAAAACACAGGAAAATGTTGCATGTGAATTTATTTAAAGAGTACCCTGCTTACACACAACAATGGGTGAAACAAATACCTACTCTAAACACAACATCAGGAAATCTCAGAATATAAAGAGAAAAAACACACACACACAAAACAGCCATCTCAAATTTTGCCAGTTGCTGTGGCAGAAGATTGAGAGCTGAACAGTTAGATGCCCAGATCTGAGAATGACTTTCTTCCCTGCTGCTCAACTCATTGGCTAAAGCTAGCCCCTTGGCTTCACCAGCCACAAGGGGTACAAAGTTCAATAATTCCATGTGCAAATAATAAAGAGAGGAGGAAAAATTATTTATGAACAGCACCAATGTGCTGCAACAATTACTTCTACATATTTTTATGAATAATTTGTATATGAAATTATTCTAGTACAATGAGGGAAAGCTGAGATGTGCAGAAATATATTAATTTTATACGAAAGTCAAAAGATAAGAAAAGTTGGGTTACTGGGTAGCTCAGTCTGACCCTTGATTTCAGCTCAGGTCATGATCCCAGGGTCATGGGAGAATCTTTTAAGGCTGAACAATATTCTATAAAAATATGCAATGCTTCATTAATTTACAAGTCATCTCTGAGCAGGAGCCATGCTAATTTCTGTATCATTCCAATGTTAGCATATGTGCTGATGAAACAAGTACTAAAGATTTAACCAACTGGAAACCTAAAATATTAACTAAGGGTTGAGCAGAAGAGGAGATGTTGGGATTATATAAGTGAACTAAATGTTCATCTTCAATAGACAGGAAATGATAATGCCCATGTTTCATAAATCAAGAAAAAGTCATACCAGTACCTTGCTTATAGTTATGGATGTAACCTCCACAAGAAGTGACATTTTAAAAAATAACAAGAACAAGGACTAAGTAATTGGAGGGGCAGAACAAGGGAGAGGTATCATTTCAAGGTGTTCTGCATTGCTGTCGTTGTTTCTTTTAATCTTTACATATAATAATCTAATAATAAAAAGTACCTCCAACAACAGTACTACTTAATGACCAGAATTGTAACCCAGAAATCCTAACATTTTAATAGTGTCTACTTTTCATTGCAATAGATTACCTCTCCCAAGTCACCTTCTTGAAGACCCTATTGCCGTGGACATCATTAAGTCACATAGAAAAGGATGTGGAAAGGCATAGCAATGGCCTAACTGCAAAGGTCTTTTCTTCTCATTTCCATGTTTGACTCCTTATATTACTCATATTGTTCTATTTTACATAATATTTTATTACTATAATTACTACTTGGACTACAATTTTCCTCCTTTAACATGGCCTATCTGCTTCTTTGGACACTGGTTTTACTACTTGCCTGGGATGTGTAGGAGTTCCTTGAAAGCGCACTCTCTTACTCCTATACACCCTAGGAATTTTCTCAAAGACCAGTTCTTGTTCAGCACAATTTCCACATCAGCATCAGGACTTCCTTGAGAGTTCCAGGCAAAGGCATCAGCACCCAGGAACTTTTTCAGTGGCCCCAACTATTACTATAGCTGTGGGAATAATGCCTATCCTCTCCTGCTCTTTAATTTTCCTAAACCACCCAAAGCCACTTCTCATTTCTCTTCCTGACTAATCTGAAAGTCTGAGCTCTGTTAGCAACATTACCTTGGCCAGAAGTTTGATGTGGAGTTCCTAAACCCACAAGAATGACGTACTCCCTGTGTGCTGCACCTGAATCAGCTGAGATGAAAGCACATTCATCCCAAATTTCAGGTGATGGAGGAAGATGTAGTTTCACATCCTCAAGTAAGAAATCATTTAAACTAAGTTTTTTTTTTCTAAATAAAGTTTATTTAGTGTGTGTGTGTGTGTGTGAGAGAGAGAGAGAGAAATAGAGAGAGAGAAACAGAGAGAGAGCAGAGGAAGGGCATAGAGAGAGGGAGAGTGAGACAATCCCAAGCAAGTTCTGTGCTAGCATTGTAGAGCCCAACAGGGGGCTCAGTCTCACAAAGCATGAGCCATCTAGGCACTGACTGAGCCATCTAGGCACCCCTAAAATAAGTTTTATACTCAGTTTTACAGAGAAAATGGGATGTTTCAGATTAATAAAAGGAATCCCTCTGATCTGAAAATGGAGCCTTCTCAGTTGTAAATATTTTCTCTCTTCTTTAAGTTTTGTACTTTAGTATTCTTCTGAAGTCAATTATCATCTTTATTTTAAAAACTTTTGCAGATGCAGAAACTTGATCTGGAAAAGTGATGAAGGGTGACCTTAGAATCTTCTATATGCTGCATTTGTCAAACATTTCAGTATTATTTCCAGCTCAAAGTTTCATATATTAGGAAAGAAATCTAGAAATCTATAAAAATATAATCAGCTATGATCATGTGGTGACTAAAAGTCTATTAATTAAGGAACTCTTTTTTTTTTTTTATTTCTAGGAGAGAGAGAGAGAGAGACAGCGTGAGCAGGGGAGGGGCAGAGAGAGAGGGAGTCACAGACTGAAACAGGCTCCAGACTCTGAGGTGGCAGTCAGCACAGAGCCCGACGCGGGGCTCGAATCCACGAACCGCGAGATCATGACCTAAGCGAAAGTCGGACGCTTAACCGACTAAGCCACCCAGGCGCCCCAAGGAACTCTTAAGGAAGCAGAGATGTGCAGCCCAGGGGGGAATAAAAAGATAATGTGTAAAAGGAATATCTAGAAGTTGCTTGTGTGTCAGGTATGCAGAGTGCCTAAGAGCTTGGGTTCTGTGATCTAGCACACTTGGCACAAATTCCAACTCTCCATTTATCAGTAGTGTGATTCTTAGCCAGGTCACTCCAGCACTTAGGCCTCAATTCCTTCGTCTGTAAAATGGGAGCAAATATTAATGGCTATATTATAAGATGTTTGTGATAATAAATAATAACATAAACACCTGCAATGTTACTACGTGCCTCGTATATAGGAGAAAATTCTGTGAGCCATCAACATCACCATCATAATTATCATTATTACTTTTTTTATCACACATTATTCCTATTATTCCAAATGGGAAAACAAATACTAATGAAAAATGTCCTAGATCAATAAAACGGTGACTTTCTTAACAAATGAAACCACTAACCATGGGACGGAGAGTTCAATGAAATAATGAGCTTCCCATGGCCATCTCACAGGAATTCTGCAATTAAAAGGAGTTCCTGCATTAAGAAGGAGGTTATACCTGATGATCATTAAGGTCCCTCTTACTTTTCAGATATAATGTAATGATTAAGTTCATGCAGCTCATTAGTGCCAGCAAGTTTGGGGTGTGTTGTGGTCCCAAATTGTCCTTCCTTCTAGTTAATAAGGAGAGAGGCTGACTGCAGAGTTTCCAGTTACTATTTCCACACAGGGCTGCCAAGTAAAGTTGTTTCTTCTACCCCACAAGCTGGCAGGCCTCACTCTCCTCTTCTGTTTTCATCATGAAAGCCTTAGGAAGCAGAGACCGCCTGTTCTTCCGATCCACTCCCCCAAGAAAATGACAAAATGACATTCTTTCCCACTCTCTGTGAGATGATTTCTGTTAACAGCTCAGGAAAAATGCTGCAAAAATGTGAGTGAAATGATGGCAGGATTTGTTGACAAGAAGGCAAAATGAGGGAATTCAGAAAAAATCACCCACATTAGAGACTGAGGGGCCTGTGGGTTCCATCTGCTCCCCTCTTCTCTGGCCTGGGGTAGTTTCAGAATCCTCTCAGGGGATAGTCAGTCTTCTTTTAAATGACTCAATCAATGGGGCTTCTAATAAAGTCTAATGGATCTCCTTATTAGCAGGTTTTTTTATATTCAGTATAAAATTTTCCTTTGATTAATTTAACCTATTTCTCTTCATTAGATGATGGCAGTAATTTTGAAACAAAGGGAAGCATGCAAATTTAAAAAGAGTCATTGTGGAAATATCTCCTTAAAATATCTTATTTTTGCAGGAACACAGGGCGTAATTACTGTTCAAACAACCTCTAGAGAAGTGAGGTTCCCAAACAGGAAGGATACTTGGAGCAAAGCCTGCCCTGATGTACATATTTCTACTCTTGTCTGTGATTAGAAGCATCCAAAGAAAGGTTACCTGCCCACGAAAATCAGGCCAGTGTGCCTGACATTATCTGCAGATATTCACTCTAGACCTTTCTAGACTCTTGTTTTACTAGAGTAAAACTCTAGCTTTGAAAGTTGTTAAATGAACTATTAACACAATGAATGAAAAAAAAATATATATCACTCTGAGGGCAATAGTCACTGTACTGGGAGATAAACAGCAGGTTTGGGGACAAAGACTCGTGGGTCCTGGCTGTGCCATTAGCACTGCCTAAGACAATTCATTCATCTCTTGAAGCCTCAATTTTTGTCCTTTAAAATGGTCATGATAACCCATACTTCAGAGAATAGTTGCAAGGCAATTTTTGAGAAGACCTTAGCATAATGCAAAGGCAGAAGTCTAGCACTCAATAAAGATTATAAATAATCATTCCCCTTTTGGTGTGAAAAAGATTATTATAGATATGAGATTTGGGAAAGATTTATTGAAAATGTTTCAAGATGACTGAAAGCAGGCAATAATAGACAAATGTAATTAATTGTGAACTTGCAAGAAACTAAGGGAAGGGAGGTCTTGTAGGAGCAAAATGATTCGGGGGCAGGGCAGGGGAATTGTCCCCAGAAAATCACAATCTCAGTATTCAAAGATGAAAGAATAAAATAGGTGGCATTTCAGGCAAAAGAACACATGATATGTTAAACTGGGCACAGATATTCAAGAAGCAGTGAGCAAACAGTCTGATGTAAACAAAGATGAATACTGGAGAATGAATGAACAGAAAGATGGAATGAATAGGTGGGGAAAGGCCAGGATAGGGAGAATATGAGAAGCCAGGAAGCTATTGCTGCTAGTTGAGTTTCCCCTCTTGAAAATGCTTCTATCCTCCGTAAAGAAGATATTGGTGTGTATCCCAAATATCACAAGCATTACCCTGTGTCACAGGCATAAACTACAGTATGTATAATATAAAAACTCTAAACTTGGAATCAAGAAATCTGGGTTAAGATCCTTGCTCAACCAGAAAAACCTGGGAAAGTGGCTTAGCTTTAAACAAATCACCCTCCCTCTCTGCCCCCAATGTTTTCATCTGTGAAATGGGCACAATGCTAGTGCACAACCCGTAAGGATTTTGTGATGATTCAATGATGTTGTGTCATGTATGCAAAGTGTTTTTGAATAGTTCTGGGCATAAAGGAAGCACTCAGAAAGTGCCGGTTTAACAACAGTTCAAGCAACAAACACACAAAAACCATAGTTCAATGGATTGAACCAATCACTTAAATGTGATCATCTCTCATGGAACTCCCTGAGTAGCCCATAAAACAAGGCCTGTGAAATCCTGTAACACAGTGACTGCATTGGTTGCAGCAGGAATGTGGAGACCAAATGATGGTGGGACTGACTCTGCAACATTGCTCTGTAAGATTCGGAATACCCAGTCTCAGTACACAAAGCAGGTGCTTACCATGTCAGTAGAGTCTGGAATTCAATAAATAGCAAAGAACAAAGTACTAGAAACACAACAGTCAGTAGATGTTACATGGTACTACTATGGTCATTGAGAGTTTTTATTAAATTCTTTTTGAACAAAAAAAAAAAGTTGTAACTGCCTTTTTTCCCACCACCTTTCAAGTACTTATACTTTCTGATAATAATGAAGCCATTTTGTTGCAAACCTAGACAGAGCTCACTTCTCCCATCACAATTTTTTCCTCCCCACTCACCAAATGTTTCTTAATCCATGAAGATGATTGGTTGTACCTGTTAATTCACCACACAAGTGTTTTGCGGAAGATCCCAAGATCTGTTGTAAAGCAAAGTATTCTTACATTTTATGTAATAAAACCATTGATCACCAATAGAGAGTAAACTGTGTTTATCTGAAGACCTTCACTCTCAAAGGATTTATTCATAGTGATAACACCTATAGGAAACTAGCCGCTTCTCTGCTTTGCCAACTCTGGTCAGTAATGTCCCGTGCAAATGAATTTAGAGATTTTCTCAGCTTGTGTTCATATGCTACAAAAGGGAAATGGTCCAAATTGCACCTATTTGGGCCTGAATTATCGACTTCAGCTTTGAAGTGCAAATGAGCTGAATGAAAACATACTTAGGCTGCAACACAGAAACTATTCCTACTAGCTGATTGATGGTGCATTAACTCTCTTGTAAGGAAAGCCTTGTATTGCTATGGATTCGTAGTCCCCTGGTCCAATTATCCTACAGATGAAGGCAAATGCCACCCACCATATGAGTCAGTCAATAGTGGTCATTTCTTAAAATTTTTTACTTTTTCTTTTTTTTCTAGTAATTTGAATTACTGGATCACACATAAAATAGTTCTTTTGTGGTTTATTGGCCCTGCTGCTTCTAAAGCTAGACTTATGGACTCAAGGTAAGAAAACAAACTGCTATAAACAACTTCTCAGTAGGCTAAAATCATCAGTATTTATTGTGAATGCAAACTCCTTTGGAAACTTCTAATCACCATAATCCATCTGTATAAAAATAATCCTTGACTAAATGAGTATGTCTGGAAGGAAAAATGAACAGGGCATTTATGTGACCACACAAAATACCATGTGCAAATTATTAAAGGGTTTTCAATATTTTGCAGATTCAAAAAAAAAAAATGAACCTTTTATAAAGCCTGACCATATTGCCCTGAGAATGAATGAATCCATATTGACTTTGGAAAATACTGTCAAGTCTTTTGGTAACTCCTCCATTAATCATACACATTTAAATGAATAAATATATTCTTTGTTCATCACCTTCTACCTGTACCAATTTAAATCAGGTATCAGGTATAACTGAGAGATTCCTTAGCAAGATGTCCCCAGGGAATCTCTTGGTTATGTTGGCAGTTAAGAATTAGCTTCAAAGGAGGGTCTCCTTTGTTGAAAAGAGTAAAAAAGAGGTAATTCTTAGCACCTACTTAAGTTATCATAAACATCTCTTTCATGAGATTATGATTTGTAACAACTCATTCATTTACCTTTACTGTCATCCAAGATAATTTGCTTTTCATATCCTAGAAATAATACTTAGACCTTTTAAGAAATTGAGAAAGAAACCACATTGAAAAGGGGACAAATAAGGTTAAATCCATTTTCCTTTTTACAGACTCCTGTGTCAGAGAAAGTATTTTAAGATTCACACAAACATTTTACTACTGAAGTATCTGCCTTTCTTTTTTTTTTTTTTTTTAAGCTAGAGACTCTCTCTCCAGAAATGACAATGGCCCAAGGGAGTGTTTGGGTATAGGTTCTAACATTGTGTTTCCCAGTGTCAAGGAGAAGGTCTAGAAATAAAGAAATGTGGTGACAATCTTCTGAAATTCATTGTACTTCACCCAAGAGCGTTAGCTAGCTCTCTCACAGCATATTCAAGCATAGGTGTGACAGAAGACCAAGATTCATTGAGTTGAAATTCCTATTGCTCACAGAAAAAAAGAACAGAACAAAGGGGTCTTGGTAGCCAACAAATGAACTAATCAGACTCTAAATAATTAGCAGGTATCAGTTCAGTGGTGCTGAAGTCTGAATTCCTTAATAAAGGGGTAAAATTATCATGCGCTGGGAACCAAATGAGAAAGAAGCAAAGAAGATGAACCCATTTGACTATAAAATTGTACCTGAGCCATTTCCCGAGATTAGATAAACCTAAAGTCTCACTTTTTGCAGCTTCAAAATGGTTTCAGAAAAGTTTTTATTATTATCATTGTTCAATTTCATGCGTCTCTGCACTTGAACTTCCAGCCAGGAGCAGGAGTCGAACTGCCAGAAACACTGAGGAAACAGTGTTTTTTCATGGCTTTTCCAGCCAACATTTTCAGGCCCAGGAGATTTGAAGACACATCCAAACTTTTGAGAGCTAATATGATTTGAACCTCTGAATCTTCAGATATTTTTTTTTTCTTTCTCAATCAGAACCAAATTATGAGCTAAGGAAGCAGAAGGATGGAACACAATTTCAGAAGTCATTTTCTGTACTGGATGCAGTATCTGTAGTCCTCCAGATTTCTGGTATGTTCCTTCTCTACTCTGAACATTAAGTGTAATATCTATAAAACTAATTATGATGCATATTATCAAGAGTGACCAATGTTTCTTGTGAATAGCCTCTTTGCAAAATTTCAATCTCTATTTGAATGAGTATTCAGTTTAACAAGAAAATGTATATGCTTAATGATCACCATAGAACATCTGTGTTCTATACAGAATATATTAAAGTATCATTTAATTTATCTGGCATTATAAAGGCATGGGTATTTTGCAGATAACCAGACTCTAGTTTCACAAGTCAAAAATAAGCTTATTTTAGTAGAGTGTGATGGAGATCTTTCTAAGCTGTGTGATCACAGAAAATGCTAAACATCATTTAACCATCCCTTGATAAATCACCAGTAGGATTATTTCTGTGCTATCTCAAATATACACTTTATCTTTAGTATGAATTTTCTACATAACACTTGATTGTTCTTAACTATAATTTCTTGCAAATGCCAGTCTGCCTGATTCAAACAAAACCTCTGTCTCTTTTCTAATTTGAAACCCAAAATATGCTCTGTTATGAATAAGCAGATAATCAAGAGCAGTATGTTAAACTGAAGTTGTTAGGTGTTAAAATACGAGTCCAAGTACCTGACTTCTATCGTGGAGTTTTTATGACAATCAATTTGTGTTGTCAGGGATTTTTTTTTCTGCTTATTTCTAGAAATGGGTTTATATTCACATGAGACAGGATCACTGTAAGAGTAATCTCTGCACACCATCTATCAGTTTGGGACATCTTAGGAAGTTGCTGATGCAAAAGGCCTTTTGCCTACACTTTAGAAAAAGGAACTGAATTCATGTTCACAAAGATGAAGACAACTCTCTGCAGAATGTAAATGGAGGGATGCTGGCATGAATATCCATCCCTGTCCCTGAATATCCTCTGTATCTTTTGGTCATGAAGCTATTTTCAAAATAACCTAAGTTTGTTAGGTATAACATTAGGCCTTCTCCATATAGAGCGAAGCTTTGTCTTCAAATGGTTAAAATCATAAAAAGATTGCAGTTTGTAAAGACAACCTGAGTTCAAATGCTGACTCTAACACTTCCCAGTTTTTGATCACATGTAAGCAATTTAATACCTATCGTTAGCATTTTGGGGGAGTGATAAAATTTAATTTGTACACTAATACTAGCAAACCCTATCTGCACTTTGCACTTACATCAGGCATTGTTCTGAGCCCTTTATAGATTGAGAAATTGAATCCTATAATGTTCCTATAAAGTGGGTACTATTGGTACCTACATTTTGCACGTAAGGGAACTGAAAGACAGATGTTAAATAACCTGTCTAATGCCATCTGGATAGTAAGTGGAGATTTGAACACAAATCTCAAGATTTAGTCTAGATTTGAACTCAAGTAGTGTGATTCTGGAACCTACACATAACCACCCATATATACTATAATTAGGAAAATGCTGAGTATTATTTTTAATTGGTTAATAGAGATATTACCTAAGGAGGAAAAGAAGTATCCTCTATCATATTACCTTCATCTCTTTTGTGACTTGCTGAAAATTTTTGTCATGCTGGTCAGCTGTTTCCATGAAGAGCCCAAGACTCTAGCCAAAGAGGATTGAACAGCATCTGATGAAGATTCCTGGCCTGCCCTTGGATAACATGTTATGAGGAACAGGAGACAGACAAGTTGAAAGTGGGGGAAAAAAAAAAAAAACAAGGGAAAAAGAAAAATAGTAGATTTACAGTCAGAAGACCGTATATGAAGGAGAGGCAGGGATTCTTTAGAGCAGTCCTGGGACAGGAAGGTAAAGTAAACATACTGGATGAGCACAGGGGAAGGGAGAAGGATTGAAGGACCTCCTGGGAATTTAAGGTTCTCCTTTAGTCATTTTTGTCTTACTATTATCTTGTTTCATTGTAAGTTGACCTTTACAGCACTTCTCTTCTCCACCTATGTCATGGTACAACAAATGATCAATAAACTTGATGCTTAACAGACACCCAATTCTTCTTTTCAGTGATAACTCCTAATACAAAAGTATCTGGTTTGTATTTCAAAAAAAGGGGCTAATTCAATTAATTAATAATTGCACCGTATATTTACATTGACTTTAAATGTGGTTTTTGAGGAAAAAGGCAAGGCATAATGGAGAACTTAAACACCTTATTTTAAGCTTATGTATACACACACTAACTCTACTTATAGTATGCAATTACTATGAGACAAAATAAAATAATTTAAAAGAATATGTTTTTTTAAATGTAAATAGTCCTACAGCATTGGGATTACCACAGCAGGATTCTTTCATGGTCTGGACAATACACTCTGTATGTGGAGAGTGACTCCATGTGAGCTTTTAAGGAAGCATATCACTATCTGAAACTAACATCCAGAATTCACCTAACTCCATGGACATAAATCATACTGTCGTCACTCTGGGGAATAAAAATTGCATTTTGTAAATGCAGTGAAACATGCCCCTTCCTTCTTCATCACCATCTTGATCAAATAACTGTGAAGAACATGACAGTATAATCATGGTCACATGATTGAGTGATCAGGAAACAAGACTTACATATATTTTTCAGTTCTTCACCTTACTTTTGTCCTCAAACCTTATTTATTTGATAATAGGTTTTCGATTTACAATGGGACTTCAAGTAGCTAAAAATGGATGAACACAAAAATAAGAGACACACCACAGAAGAATCTGTATGTCTAATTGCTGGGATAGTTTACATCTTAAAGAAATGCAAAACTTGGTTACTCTCATTTGAAACATATTTTTAAGTATTCTTTAAAAACCAAGCTCACAGGAAAAGGGTCAAGGAAGTAGTTGTTAAGGAATTACTCATATGAGAGCTTAAATTTTATTTATGGAAAACTCTTCGATTTTTGGCATGTCATATAGATTTTCCTTTTTCTGATAAATTTTAAATGACTCAATGTATGTAGAGCACCCATTTTGATTTTGTGGCCCTTACAACAAATGTAAAAGGTGAAAAATATAGCAGTTCAATTGGAAAATACACTGGGTAGAGGTTACTGGTTTCCAGACCTCAGTTTACGTAAATGAGGCTGATCAGCATGCTCTCTCTGACTATGACAGACATTGTGAGCATAGGCTCAACTAAGATCCAAGAATCCATTTTGTAATATACTGGCCATGATAAAAATAGTAATCTCTAGTTGTTGTTGCCCTTAATTCCTAGAAACCAGTACAGTTATTGGCATAAAGAAATCTCCAATAAATATGTGTTTAACTGAATGGAATGAACCTATGTAAACAACAAAAATTCAAGTTATTTAGAAAGCAGCACATTCACTTAAACTACTTACATGAAATGACAGTGTAAACTGTGAAGTGTAATTATCAGAATGTTTTTAGAGAAATGTAGCATTTCTGACACATTGAATAATAGATTTAACATAGTATTATCATGTATAGATTCCAGGGAAACCATCTTAAGAATAAATAATATTTCACAATTAATAAATCAAACCAATACAATGAAAATTGGTGTGTCTAAACACTTGGAAATGATTCTCTGAAGTTTTTCAGACATTCTTCTCAGAACTTAATTAGACTATGAATATACTGAGCAAGTCCTTTTTTTAATCACATGCTTTAGCTGAATCCATGATTCTGAATATTACTACATTAATTCCAAAATATTGAAGGTATCAATGAAGGAGATACTTAGCATATTTCATAGAGTTCTGCTTGTTTGGTATTTTCATCAGAACTGCGGTGCCTTACAGCAAGGAAAAGATACTAGAGATGAGTAGATGAAGTCACTTTGTGGATGATATGGGAAAGCGCAAATGTCAACACTTTTCCTGACTTCCCCTTTTCTTCCTATGCCCACGCGAAGGGTTTCTCCATCCTATTCAGGTACATTTTGCTTCTTATTTGAGTCTCTAGAGACTCAAACCTACAATCCACCTGTGGACCAAACCAGATCAGCAGACAGCTGTGAAATGGCCATTTATCACATTGACCCCATGCAGAATGGCTTAAATGAAATAAACAGTGGGACTAATAGACCCATCAATGTTAGTTGAGTCTGTGCCCACAACAGCTATAGATGTATGAGTCTGTCAGTGTAAACTGAGGGTTGATATAAAATTACCTCCCTATGAAATATATTACTGCACTTAGTGGGAGACTTTTACATGTCTTGACTATGTATTGTATTTTAAAGTGTTTAGCCTTCTTTAAAAAAATGTATTTTACTATACTTGGGTTGATCTGGCAGCCTCTGTAATCTCAGGGTTGGTGCATATTGGCTCCAACAGAACATATCTGGAGACTTGAGAACGGAGTCTGTGAAGCAACTGAAAGAGATCTTCCAAACCTGTACTTTGGGCATAAACATGTATAAAACAGATGTGAAGGTGAAATATTGCAGGAAATACAGGCAATGGGGTTGACTTTTGTTATTTCAAGGGTTCTCGAACCAAGAGAAGCATATTACAATAAGCCTGATTCCTTCTATCAATGCTAAACTACTCATTCCAGAAAGGACTGATTTTTTAAGAACCTGAGATCATGAACAGTCTATCAGAAATATTATTTACTTGGTCAAAAATACACAGCATAATTGAATGTCTTTCTGACCTTGAAATCTGATAATCCTTATATCCCTCTGAAATAGAGGTTGGTAAAAAGAATTGCAAACCACTGCTTGGGAACCTAAAAAGCTAACAATATTGAAACTATTCTGCTCCTAAATAAGCTTGCCTAATGTTATATTTATGGCTGAATTCATAACTGAACCTTATACAATGCAATTGCCTAACTTCAAAGTTCAGATGTTACTTTGTAATGGCAGAATTAATTTCCTTGATTGCTAATCCATCATGCCTAAGTGTGATGCATGCGGTATCAAACATGGGTATTTCTGCTATCATTAATTGTGGCATATTGTCACAACCGATAAGGAAATGCAGTAAGAGAAAAAGAAGAGAGGCCCTGGTATTGGCAGTTTAGCCTCATTTTCCCACAAGCCATGGTAGGTACAGCCAGATCCCTGAAAATAATGGGAGGGGGTCCTTGTGATTCTCACAAGGAGAAAAGACAGGCATCCAGAAGCATCAATCACTGGGCAAGGCTTGCTCTCCATTTGCAAAGCTGTTGTTTATTGTGAGATAATGATTGATAGGGTCTAAACAAATGCTGGGAGAAATCACCAAAGGTGCAGGCGCTTAGGTGTGACATTTTGCCACAGGAAATCTGCAGGGAACAGGCCAGCTGGCAATGAGGACATTCTGAGGAAATTAACACAGATGCATTTAAAAGAAGAGCAAATAATGAACTGTGGGTTAAATGACAGCAAGGTAAAATGGCAATTATGGATACCAGGTAGACTATGTGGCAGAGAGGAAAGAAAATGGGAAGACACAAGGCAATAAAAACTACCTGGCTGAATTTCATTAAGAAAAGGGAATATTTTTTTTTAATGTTTTTTTTATTTATTTTGAAAGAAAGAAAGAAAGCATGAGCAGGGGAGGATCAGAGAGAGAGAGAGGGAGACAGAGAATCCCAAGCACACAGAGCAGAATCCAGTGCAGGACTCAATTCCCTGGACTGTGAGATTATGACCTGAGCCAAAATCAAGAGTCAGACATGTAACCGACTGAGCCATCCAGATGCCCAAAGAAGGGGGCATTATTTAAAGCAGCCACTCTTAATAAAAACAGAACATTCAGTTAGGAGGCAGAACATCCAAGAGATAAAAAAAGATAAATAAAATGAGTAGTCTTTGGAAGTTTTGTTATGAACACAGGCACAACTGGACCAGAAAAGAGTGTGAAGTATTAATACACATGACTTTTCTCCATTAAAATTCAAAGATGGGAGGATGAGGAAAGACAGCAAGCCTTGTTCACCAGCATCAAAACCACAGGCTCTACTTAATGCACTCCTAGCATCCAGATATTGAGAAATATCTGTATACTGATGAAGCATAGACAAACATCTATACAGTTGACCTGCATTTCCTCTTTACCATGAGAGATGAGCACTGTGCAGACCATACCTCAGTCATGACTTTAACACAAGGTCTGCCTTCACACAGATTAAAGAAGACCTTTCTCCATGCAGACCTTGTTTTTGTTTGCTTGCTTGTTTTCAAATACCAACTCTTGAGTTTAGCCATTGATGACTTTCATTAATAGCTACAATTAGCTCAGCTCTTCTGACCTGTCTCATTTCATTCCCCCCTTAAACATGCCATCTTTCTTAAGGATATATGCTCCTTGCTGTCCTTCACACCTGGCTACTCTTCGGCACTTATTCCTGGTCTCCTTTACTAGGCCTTGGTCCATACCCCTCTCAAAAGGTAATGCCAGGTTTCTTTAACCTCTCCTATTCTTGACTTTATCTTTTTTAAATGAGAAAGTATGGAACCTACACAGAGTTATGAACACCGAATGAGTTAAGCTGTATAAACCCTGATGCATGGTTTCTGGCTCAAAAAATATACTTTTTTTGTTATATATACTACTTTCGATGTTATGGTTAAGGCATAGTAATGAGAATATCAGACAGTCCATTATAATGACATACAAATATTTATATATATTTAATAAAAAAGATAGAAGTCAATTCCATTTTATTTCAAATCCCATTTCTAGAACTAATGTTGCCTGGCTTAATCTGTTGTTGGCCCTGTTATGTCCATAAAATAGCACATGGATCTCCTGTCTATACTTGCTTATCTGTTCCTCCAGCATGTAAGGTCTCAGTTTATGCTGTGTTGATAGGTATTTGATGGACATCTTAAGAGTTTCATTTCTGTTTTTTTTTAATTTTTCTAACTTTATTGAAGAGGAGAACTTTCTTAAACAAGAGCCATGGGAGAGAAGCCAGCGTCTCCTCTGAATTTGATGTGGATGCTCACTCATCAAGCGGTGGTGAGAGCAATCAAATCGGCTTTCGAAGGTACAGTGTCTGGTCAAGCCTAATGGAAATTTCCTGAAAATAACAGGGTAGTATTCCCATTCAATAAACTGTACTTCTGATATCAATTTCTCTTGTTTTTTTGCTTCTGCTTTTCTCCCTCTCTGGTCTTAATTTAGGGGGGAAATGCATACAAACTCATACCCTACTGGAAAAGAGGAGAAATAAAGTCACAATCAGGTAGGTAAGAATCAGTATTTTATTTTATTTTTTTGAATGAAGTTCAGCTTCCTTTCTGTGTGAACTTGGGAAAAAGTTACTTACCTATTTTGAATCACAGTATACTACATGGGGAATAAGCACAGGAATGAAATCAACATCTACCTATTAATGGAACATGTTATTGGGAAGATAAAATAAAACTTTTTTCTAGAAGGTCTTTGAAAATTAGAAATAAAAGAAGAAGGAAGGAAAGAAAGAGGAAAGGTGGGGGGGGTAGGGAGGAAGGCAGGCAGGCAGGCAGGCAGGGAGGCAGGGAGGCAGGCAAGCTAGAAACTGTAAAATTTTTACTTAAACATAGTTAATTAAGCATCTAATTCTCTTCTTTTTTCCAAACCCAGGTAAACAAATAAAACAGGGAAATTAAAAAAAAAAAAAAAAAAACAAATAGGAAAAGGCTATGATAACAACCGCTAAAAGTTTCAACAAATCCCTTTTTCTCTATTTTCCTGTATACTTTTCCTAGATTCTATTTTCCAGCCTTCCAGTCAGAGGTGACTATGTTCTCGAGTTCTGGCTTACTGAGTGAGGGTGAAAGAAATGTGCAGCAATACCAGGCTAAGAGATGAAAAATCTTCCCTATTAATGGTAAAGTTATCAATGAACTGATAACTACTTCCTGCAATGACAAAACATGGAGTAAGAAAGAAAATTTGCTCAGAGCACATTCATGACTCAGCCATAAACAATTCTACAGAATAAAGTACATAGTGAAAAGAAATCTGACCTAGTGCTATGACTGTATTGAGTGGTGGAAGGAAGGGAAAGTACAAACATGAAGCATAGAAAGGTGCTGAATCCTTACCTCCAGTCATAGAGGGCCAATCACCACAGCAACAACTATCATCAAAATGTAGTAGTGTAAGCAGATGATCTGGAAGTACGTGAATTAAGAAAAGTACAGCTAAAAGAGCACGGATCTGTTGTCTGGGGTACGAGAATTGGAAACAAAGCAATACTACCATTTCACATTATGAATCTTGTACTGTGATTTGACTTTTAAAAAGTTATCTAAATGCATTAGTTGTTTAAAATATTCTTTTAGAGAAAGGCAAAACAAGACATAGAAAAGTATTATAGCGGGGCGCCTGGGTGGCTTAGTCGGTTAAGCGTCCGACTTTCGCTTAGGTCATGATCTTGCGGTTTTTGGGTTTGAGCCCCGCGTCGGGCTCTGTGCTGACTGCCAGCTCAGAGCCTGGAGCCTGTTTCAGAGTCTGTGACTCCCTCTCTCTCTGACCCTCCCCTGCTCACGCTGTCTCTCTCTCTCTCTCTNATACAGTTGACCTGCATTTCCTCTTTACCATGAGAGATGAGCACTGTGCAGACCATACCTCAGTCATGACTTTAACACAAGGTCTGCCTTCACACAGATTAAAGAAGACCTTTCTCCATGCAGACCTTGTTTTTGTTTGCTTGCTTGTTTTCAAATACCAACTCTTGAGTTTAGCCATTGATGACTTTCATTAATAGCTACAATTAGCTCAGCTCTTCTGACCTGTCTCATTTCATTCCCCCCTTAAACATGCCATCTTTCTTAAGGATATATGCTCCTTGCTGTCCTTCACACCTGGCTACTCTTCGGCACTTATTCCTGGTCTCCTTTACTAGGCCTTGGTCCATACCCCTCTCAAAAGGTAATGCCAGGTTTCTTTAACCTCTCCTATTCTTGACTTTATCTTTTTTAAATGAGAAAGTATGGAACCTACACAGAGTTATGAACACCGAATGAGTTAAGCTGTATAAACCCTGATGCATGGTTTCTGGCTCAAAAAATATACTTTTTTTGTTATATATACTACTTTCGATGTTATGGTTAAGGCATAGTAATGAGAATATCAGACAGTCCATTATAATGACATACAAATATTTATATATATTTAATAAAAAAGATAGAAGTCAATTCCATTTTATTTCAAATCCCATTTCTAGAACTAATGTTGCCTGGCTTAATCTGTTGTTGGCCCTGTTATGTCCATAAAATAGCACATGGATCTCCTGTCTATACTTGCTTATCTGTTCCTCCAGCATGTAAGGTCTCAGTTTATGCTGTGTTGATAGGTATTTGATGGACATCTTAAGAGTTTCATTTCTGTTTTTTTTTAATTTTTCTAACTTTATTGAAGAGGAGAACTTTCTTAAACAAGAGCCATGGGAGAGAAGCCAGCGTCTCCTCTGAATTTGATGTGGATGCTCACTCATCAAGCGGTGGTGAGAGCAATCAAATCGGCTTTCGAAGGTACAGTGTCTGGTCAAGCCTAATGGAAATTTCCTGAAAATAACAGGGTAGTATTCCCATTCAATAAACTGTACTTCTGATATCAATTTCTCTTGTTTTTTTGCTTCTGCTTTTCTCCCTCTCTGGTCTTAATTTAGGGGGGAAATGCATACAAACTCATACCCTACTGGAAAAGAGGAGAAATAAAGTCACAATCAGGTAGGTAAGAATCAGTATTTTATTTTATTTTTTTGAATGAAGTTCAGCTTCCTTTCTGTGTGAACTTGGGAAAAAGTTACTTACCTATTTTGAATCACAGTATACTACATGGGGAATAAGCACAGGAATGAAATCAACATCTACCTATTAATGGAACATGTTATTGGGAAGATAAAATAAAACTTTTTTCTAGAAGGTCTTTGAAAATTAGAAATAAAAGAAGAAGGAAGGAAAGAAAGAGGAAAGGTGGGGGGGGTAGGGAGGAAGGCAGGCAGGCAGGCAGGCAGGGAGGCAGGGAGGCAGGCAAGCTAGAAACTGTAAAATTTTTACTTAAACATAGTTAATTAAGCATCTAATTCTCTTCTTTTTTCCAAACCCAGGTAAACAA